>NC_089709.1:2076663-2262421 GCF_031753505.1 Anomalospiza imberbis
CTCGGCGGTGGGGAGGCTGGGAGGGAGGCTGGGATCTGCGGAGTGCTGAGCCCCAGCGCTTTCGAAAATAGAAGCAGAACAAATGGTTGGAGCAAGATCTGGTGGTGAAGGCAGCCAAGGCCTCTTCCCGCGGCAGCTGGTGGCTGCTTCTTGCTCCTCCATCAATCCTCTCCCCAGAGCTGGCATTTCCTTGCGGGGGGGGAGAGGTGAACATCTGGCTCTTGGAGCAGCCTGGGACACAGCAATGCTTTATTGGGTTCGGTGTGGCGCCCTGAGGTTTTGGTAGAGTTGAGCTTTGAGTGAGCTGTGAGGATGGCAGGGCAGGAGGGGATTCAGTCAGCATGAGATAAGGAGGAGATGGTCGGGTGGCGCCAGTTCCTGAAGGGACTTTGTCCCAGAACAATGGGACAGGTGCTGGCTTGAGCTGCGAGCACGCCGGCACGGCGTGGCAGCAGGTGCTGACCTGGTGTCCGACAGCTGAGCACGGAGCTGCTGTTCCTGCTCCCACGGGACGGGTGGAGGTCCCGCTGGGCTGAGTTCCTGGTGGCTCCCGGGGGCCCCAGGGGTCGTGGGAGCTGCATTGGGGTGCTGCTGGGGAAAGGCCAAGGGCTGGGTACCTCGCCTCCTGCTTCCCCGGGGGCTCCTGAGGGGACAAAGCCGCCTGTCCTCACACCGGCCACTGGCACCCAGGAGAGAAAAATGGTGAGCCCAGCTCTCAACACAGATTGAGAGACTTTGGAAAAGTCCTGGTGGTTGCCCTCAGGTCTTTCAGCTGTAGGACCAGATGTGAGTGTGTGCTTTAGCGAGCAGGATATCACACCTGCCTTTGTGCTGGAGAGACCTGCTCCGACTGGACGAGGTGGAAGAGGGAAGGTTGGGAAGATGCTTTCCTTATGGGAAGATGTTCTTGCCTTGTCCTTTCCAGTGGAGAGGACCAGCCACGGTGAGCTCAGCATCTGCCTGGGTGACCTTCAGCGCCTTTGCTTGGAGAGAGAGGCTGCTTTGCATGTCCTCTGCCCTGCCAGCAGCACTTGCACCGAGCATCGGGGTCTTTTTGTTATGCAAATGAAGCTTTGGTTTTTGCTTCTCAGAGATAAATACCTTTGAGGCTAAATTTGGAGCTTGGGGCGCTGCTGAAAGTGCTCTGATGGCCCAAGGCCTGACAGGTCAGATGCTGAAGGTGGTGGTTCGGGTGTTTGGCTCCACGGAAACAGAGCAGTCACGATATTTTTTCCACCGGGGTTATACAAGATTTTTTGCAGCGAGTATCAAGCGCGTTGAGTCCTGGTGGGGGGTCCTTGGCACCTGCTGCCACCCTGCACCTGGAGGTCCCACTTTTGCAGCGATGTGCTGTGGTTTCATTTAGGCTTTTAGAGCTCAGGAGACCCTTTTGTCCCAGCATCACGCCGCCCCTCGAGGATCCCCACTGAGCTGTGCCCAGGCACCGGGGCTCCAGTGCAGGACTGAGACAGGGATGTCTCAGTGCCCCTGACACTGGGCACTTGGGTTTTGTGCTCAGGATCTCTCTCCCACCCCTCAGAGAGGCTGAGGGGTGCAGGCTGTATGGCCGGAGGGTGTGGTGCCAAGTGCCATGCACCAGACCAGAGCTTTTTCTCACCTCCCCACTTGTGCGTGGTGTGGACCTGGCATCCCCAGGGGCAGCCTGGCTTCCTTTGGGGCCCCGTGAGTCCCTGGCAGCCCGTCTCTCTTGTGATGGGGTCATGGGCCGTTGGTCTGGGTTTTTGGGCAGAGGTGTTTGTGTATGATCTTATTTTTATTTGTGCGTCTTTCGGAAATTTTTCGTCACAGCAGGTGCCGGTTCAGTGCCCGGCAGTGGGGCGGGAAGGGGTGCGAGCGGGGTGGAAACGTGCCTAAAACTGTTTGGCTTCTGCTCGTACAGTTTTGCTATTTCTGTGCCACAGGAGAGCTTGAACTCCCTAGGGTCTGTGGGGGGGCTGAAGCCATCAGGTTCCTGGTTCATCCTTCCTGACCTGTGGGGTCACAGGTCACCTACCAGCCCGAAAACTCACAGACATCAGCCCAGGGGCTCTCTAGGGCTGAACCAAGGTGGTGGGACGTTAAGAACACCCAGAGGTATCTCATGCCCTTGCAAAAACACAGGCAGTGGTGGGTTTTATTCCAACAGGGTCTCCCACATCCTGCTAGCAATGGGATACCTTGGGGACCTGCAGGTGGAAAGGAAAGGTGCTGGGAAACAGAGGTAAAAAGGGGAGGGCAGCTCTTTGAGAGCTGCTTCTTTGTAAAGTTTTGGCATTGTCTGGGTGCTGAGCCGTGGAGGGCTGGGCTAAGGCCACCCCAAAATAGGGTATTCCTGCTCGGGTTCCACAAGGTTTTCTGGAGGATGGGTTTAGGACTTGTCGCTGTGTCCTGGCAGAGTGGCAGCCTGCATCCCCCAAAGCCCTGCGGGGTCTGGAGTACCTAAGCCCAGGGAAGCTGCTGCGCCAACGATGCCCCAGAGTGGATACTCTGGCCAAGGCACAGGAGCAGGTCCCCATTCCAGGGAAGAGAAGGCTCTAGGTAAACCTTTGAGCTCTTTCCAGTGCCTAAAGGGTTCCAAGAGAGCTGGAATTGACTTTGGACAAGGGCCTGGAGTGACAGGATGAGGGGAGAACAGCTTCACACTGACAGAAGGCATGGTTAGGTGGGATATGGGGAAGAAGTTTCTCCCTCTGAGGATGGTAAGGCCCTAGCAGAGGTTGCCTAGGTTGCCCCATTACTGGAAGTTCCAAAGGCCAGGTTGGACAGGGCTTGGAGCGACCTGGTCTAGTGGAAGGTGTTCCTGCCCATGGCAGGGGATGGAACGAGACCATCTTCATGGTCCTTTCCAACCCAAACCATTCCACGATTCCATGATCCCCTGCATCCCTTCAGCTGTGACATGGCCCTGCTCCTCCAGCCTCTGCTGCCCCAGCAAAGGTGCTGCCTTGGTTCTTTCTTTTTTATTTTTTTTTTTCATTCTTTTTGTCCCTAAAAATGCATTACCAGTGCAGCTCATCCATATTTCCACCACCTTCTCCCTCCTGTTCTCGCGCTGAAGTCTATAATGCTGAAATTATAGCATCCCCCTCGTCACCATGGCAACGCTCAGGGATGTATTTAAAAAAAAAAAAAAGACCAGAAGCCCTCCAAGGATTATGACTTCAGTGAGGGATCAGGCTGGAGGGGAATCTGGGTCACGGCTGGAGCAGGCTTTTCTTCCAGCCTGTCTTCAGTAATTCCCCTTCCAGCGCCCGGGGCCGCGTCAGGGCAGGGCAGAGCAGAGCTGCTGGCACCCATGGGTGCCCTCGAGGGGGTCCCGCTGCTCTGGGAGGTGCTGCCTCCCTCTATACGAGACTGCTTATTGCCCATGCACACTCTGGGAAAGAGCATCCTCTGCAAGCTCAGTATGCCCACCCAAAATTGAGGTGTTTTAACCAAGCCTTTTTGATTCCCAAACGTGTGGTGCCTGCAGGAGTGCCAGAGCCTCGCTCCCCCTCCACCCCGCTTTGTGCAGTGCAAGCTTTCTCTCTCATCCCCCAAAATAAACAGGACTTTTAAAATATATTTTTTTACTCCTCTTCTTCTTTTTATTTTTTTTCCTCCCTTTTTCCACACCCCCAGAGCCGCTGTTGCTGGTGGCAGGGAGCCCAGACTCTGTAGGAACTCAGAAATGCTGCGAATCCAAGCCCTGGCTGCCCTCTCAGTTTCGCAATCCTTTGGAAGGGGGGAGAGAGAAGAAATAAAATGGGAGGGGATTTTTTTTTTCTTTATTAGAGATTTATAGACTTTCCCACCAGTAGGGACAAGGAGCTGGAGCCGAGCGGCCAATTTCCTACAGTAAGTTTCCAACACTGCTCCTCTCTGGCCACTGCAAAACCCTCTGCAGCCTCTCCTATGGTGGGTTGGGTTGGTTACATTTTTGGAAAACCATCGGAAATGCCGGCATTTCCAGTGAGTTGGGGGGGTTGGCAGGGTGAGGGGCTGCTGATGTGGGGGGTGGTGGTGCAGCTCAGTGGGCCGGCACCTCCCACGGGCTAGGTGATGCTAAGAGCCAGGAAGAATCAGCTCAGGTGGTGTTTTCTGAGCAATTAAAGCCCTTTTTCTACCTGTTTTTTGGTTGCATGTGAACCCTTTGGCTTGGGCTTCGTGGCGGTGCCTGACAGCCGCTCATGGCTGCTGGTCCCTCCAGCCAGGCTCGGTGCTGCTGGGGCACGTTCCCTGCTGTCCTCATCCCCCTCAGCCATTTGGCCTCTCGAGGTTTGTGGTCCATTTATTTTTAGGTAATTGCAGTGTCCGTGTGCTGGAGAGGCCGGTGGGTACCACGCAGCCGGACAAGGGAGGGGTTTGTTGGCCAGTGTATTTTAAGCAGTTGGTTTCTTACAGGCAAGAGCTTGTGCAGCTCCTTGCACTGGTGTGGAGGGGCCCAGCCAATGCCACGGTGGCTCCTGTCCCCACAGATGCCACTTTACCCGTGCCTGGTGCTGGACATGGGGCAGGGCGTGAGGGTTCGGCTCCTGGCCCTTCTCTGCACCCTCGGGCAGGATCTGACCCTCTGCCAGTGCTCCTGCTGGAGGAAAAAATCCTCCCTTAAGCTGTGCCTGGATGAGATCTGAGTGCTGGCAGCTCTGCTCCCAGTATCCAGTGATTAATGGGATTAAATTGGTGCCCTTAGTGAGGTTTTTTTATTTTACATCTGGTTTTCTCAAGACTTTTTAAGCAGGGGGAGGCCGGTGCCATGTCGCACTGAGATCTGATTAGATAAGGGAGAGCTGCCTGTGAACAAAATTCCTACCGGATAATTATTTATACCTCCATGTGCGTCACTAATAAACATCTGGATCTGCTCCAAACATCTTCATTTGATTTGTTTTGTAGTCTCTCAACAGGGATGTTTCTCAGCTCCCCACCTCCCTCTTGTCGCGTGGCTTTTGAGGACTTGGCTGAAATGAGGGGTGGGTTTGAGCAGTCGCCCCACTGCTCTTGGGACGAGCCCATCCCCCAGCACCAGCCTTGCTTGCCCGTTTCTCCCCGGGCATTCGCACTCTTGGGGCTGGTTTAGCAAATTCCCACTCCTGGGTTCCCGTGATGGGGCGACAGTCACGTTGCCCTTTCTCAGGAGGAGAAAATTTGTGGTGTTGGTGGTTGAAGAAAAAAAATATCAGTGGTCAAAACAAGCCAAAAAGCAACCCCAGATGTGTTGCCTTCTATTTTAAACATCCTCGTTTGATTTGGGGGCGAACCAGACTCCTGACCTTTCGGAGCACGTGGGGCTGGCAGTCACGCCAAGCTCTCCCAGGCCAGGGCTGACTTCTTGCTCTGTGTAGAGCCAAGAAATTACTATTAATAACTTTCCCTGAATGAGAGTTGAGTACCTGCTTCCCTGGGGCTCCTTGGAAGGCTCCGGCTTGGGCGGATAACATCAACAGTCATTATGAACGGGACTGAGAGCATCGGGCACAGCTGGGATGCAGATGGGAAGGGACTGATGTGGGAGGGGAGAGATGAAGGAAGCCTCTGGCTGGCTGTGAAGCGCCTTGGGCAGGGCTTGCAGGCGCCACGAGCCATTTTTTGTGTGTTCCTCCATCCTTTTTACAGCCCTGGCCCCTCTTTGCACGAATGCAATGCGAAAACCATCCCGAGTCGTTGGAGCCAGCGGCGAATGCCAGCTCCATCCATGTTGGCTCTAATCTGTGTCTCACCTCTGCTGGGCTCTCAGGAGAAAAAAAAAAAAATAAATAAAAAAGTTTCAGTGCTGCACCCAGCCTTAATCTCTTTAAACTGTATTTCGCTAATCCTTCATTTGGATCTCATTGTGAGCTTGTTATCCCGTTAGGGCTGAGCCGTGCGTGGCGGCGCCCGCGGAGCTGGGTGGGAAGGGGCTGTGTTGGCCCTGCCGAGGCCGCGTGCTCCACCAGGATGTGCCAGCAGTGCCAGCGAGGTGGGCTCGGCTCTGTGGGGATGGCTGTCTGTGCTCCGTCCTGCTGCTGGGGTGGGGTGGGTGCTGGGGGGTGCTGGCGGTACCGGGCTCTTTGGTGTGAACTGTGGGGAAGTTGTTTCTGTTTGCCTTCCCGTCCGTTCCTTGACGTGCCCATTGGGAGTGTTGGAGCTGGGGAGGGGGGGTGTCGTGTACAAAGTGCTGGTTGTGGTTTGTGCCAAGGCTGGTTCAGTCTTTGCGGCGTTTCTGGGAGCACCTGCAGCACCGGGGCCGGGCACCAAGGGCAGGGTTTTAGCTGGGGTTGTTATCCAGGAAGCTGGCAGGAGGTGATCCCAAGGGTCTCACCAGGAGCAGGGCAAACCTGGTGTGCACCGATCCCCCTTCCTGCTGCCACAGGACCATTAGAAAAGGCCATCAGCTGGACCCATGGGCAGGCAGATTCGTTCCTTTAGTGAGAGGTGCTCTCCTGCTGGCAGGCTGTGCTGGTGCCCTGCTTGGTGCTGCCAGGCCCCGTCCCGGGGGGCACAGCCGTGCCAGCACCTTGCGGCGCCCGGCCTTGGCCCCCTCCCCTCCGCGTAGGGACCTTCTCGGAGTGACTGGCAATGGCAACAGCTCTGCAGCACCCAGAGGGCTGGGATACCTGCAAGCCTCGTTTCTGGAGGTTCTTGAGGAGGAGAGCGGTCCCGCACGAGGCTGCAGCTGGAGAAGTGGGAAGTCCACCCTGCTGGATAATGGAGCTGGGCTGAGCCTTGCCGGCTGCGATGGGCGAGAGCAGGAGATGGTCTGCAGAGCCGGTGCAGAAAGCAAAACAAAACCCACACACCCACACATTCCCACATGCGCAGGCACACACGGCAGCGAGCAGGCAGGGAGGGGATCTGCCGGCAGCCAGAGTCGAGACTCGAGTTAATTTGGTGGAAAATGAAAACCATTGTGGCAAGCGAGAAGGTTCCTGGCTTTTGTCTTTTTCCTTCCTCAAAGAAAACATTAGGTGGGATTTTTACCTTCCCCAGGTTTTGTTTCGTGCAGAAATGTGGCTCTGAAGAGGAGCCTGGTGGTTAAAAGAGTTGCTGCCTGTTTTGTACTTTCCTGCCCGGCCTCCTCCCTGCTGGAAGGTCTCGTGGGCACATGTGTCACCATGTCCTTGTCCACTTCTGCAGTGGGTCGAGGGAGGGAGGTGGCTCCTGTGACATTGCTCAGCAAGTGACAACGAACTTGGCTCTAAGCCTGCACGTGGCTTTGCCCGAGAGCCTTGGCTGGCGTTTAAATTAATGCACCTTTATTTGCCTCCAGACTGGGGAGCATCTCTGCGGGTCGTGCTTTTGGGCAGTGCTGGGGCACAAGGGCACGGTGAGGGGCTTGTGGCATCATTCACCTTCCGGAGATGGGGTCTCTGCAGGGGGAGCCGCTCAGATTCCGGGTCTGGTTCTGGCTGGGGCTGGGGTGGTGCTGTACCTGTGCCGGGGCAATGGGGGTCTCGCTGCCCCCAGGGGGCTTCCCCTCTCCACCAGAGCACTTTGGAATTGTGAAGTATTGTGTGATGAGGTTTATGCTGGCTTTCATCTTTCCATCATCTTTCCTCATCTTTCTAGAAAATGAGGATAGTGAAGTCCAGGAGGGCTGGATCCCTGGGATTTGCTCTCCTTCCCTGGGTTTTGCAGCCCTTTGGGGTGCTCCGGTCAGGGGCTTGGCTGTGGCCATGCTACCCCGCTCCCTGTGGCTGGGAAGGTAGAGCTTTTCCAAATGCCTCTCTCCCCTTTTCCTGTGCCTATAATTAGCCCTGGCTCCCCGCCACCGTATACTGTACGATCCTGGAAAGAGGTCATGGCTTTGCTGAAATTCTTGGGAACAGAGCTGCCTTTGCAGCTGGGAAAGCAGCACAATTTCCAAGCAGATAAGAAATAGGGCAAATGCAACTCTGTTCCCTGCTGTAATTTATGGGCTCTGGGGATGGCATCCAACGGCCTCCTCCCTCCTCTGGCTCTCCACGTGCTTGGGAGAGTCTGGATGGGTGAAGAGGTTCCAACTGGTTCCCAGCTCCGGTGTGCTGTCTGGTGGTGGCGCATGGGGAGGGTCCTGTCCTTTCCTGGACTGCTGGGTCTGGTTTTCCCCTTCTGCTGGATCCTGTTGAGGTCTTGCCCAGGACTGGAGAAGGAAACAAACACATTTTTGGGTGTGTGTGGTCCTTTTCAGTTCTAAAACGTCTCATTTTTATGAACTTCCCCAGAATGGAACTTCCTTTGCAGCAGGAAAAGGATCATCTTCTTGACCTTAAAGGTCTTTTCCAACTGAAATGATTTTGTAATTCTGTGATTACACGATCTCTGGGCAGGTGAGGAACAGGACTTGGCTTTTCTCCCAAGGAGGGCAAAGCCCACAGAAGCAGAAGGGTCTGCAGTGGCTGGGGAGGGTTTTCCCACCACCAAATCCTCCTGTGCAAACTGGTGAAAAACTCAAAGTGAAAAGAGTTTTTTGTAAAGAGAAAACTCCCCTCTTCAGAAAAGAGAGACAGAAATGCAGCAAAATCCCCTGTTCAGAAGTTTCCCAAAGTTTCTCTGCTCCGTACACTCGTTCTGAGAAAAAAACAGGATAAATCCACCCCAAAAGGACAGGATTGGAAAGCAAGGACATGAGTTTCCATTTCAGCTGGGACTCCACACGTGCTGTATCCCCCTGGCAGCATCCTGCTGTTGAGCCGATCGTCCCTTTCCAAAGGCGAGATTAGCTAAAAAAATCATGAGATTAAAAAGCAAAACACTTTCCATTTGTTGGAATTGGCTTCTGGGCCAATGAGCCCCTTCCCTTCCCTTCCCTTCCCTTCCCTTCCCTTCCCTTCCCTTCCCTTCCCTTCCCTTCCCTTCCCTTCCCTTCCCTTCCCTTCCCTTCCCTTCCCTTCCCTTCCCTTCCCTTCCCTTCCCTTCCCTTCCCTTCCCTTCCCTTCCCTTCCCTTCCCTTCCCTTCCCTTCCCTTCCCTTCCCTTCCCTTCCCTTCCCTTCCCTTCCCTTCCCTTCCCTTCCCTTCCCTTCCCTTCCCTTCCCTTCCCTTCCCTTCCCTTCCCTTCCCTTCCCTTCCCTTCCCTTCCCTTCCCTTCCCTTCCCTTCCCTTCCCTTCCCTTCCCTTCCCTTCCCTTCCCTTCCCTTCCCTTCCCTTCCCTTCCCTTCCCTTCCCTTCCCTTCCCTTCCCTTCCCTTCCCTTCCCTTCCCTTCCCTTCCCTCTGAATTTTCCTTTAGTGACTGAAGGGTTTTCAGGGGAAGAAGCACCGAGGATACAGAGGTCCATGGGCTTCTGCTGAGTCTCCTTTGACAGCACCACGAGTTTTTCTGTTGATTCCAAGACTTGATAACCCCCCCTTTCTTTTTTTATTTTTTTTTAATTTTTTATTTTGCATTTGCTGTTGCCACTGTGTTCAAACTGGGAGCAGCATTTGGGATTTGGAAGTTTCCAAGGATCGCTGCCGTGGTTCTGTTAGAGGGAGGTGATGCTAGTACTGGCCACGGAGGTTTTGTTGCCCCACGGGGGACTGTGTTGTTTGGGGAGCACAGGACAGTCTCCTATGGATCCATGCTCTTTGGTTGGCTGATTGACCAAATTACGCAGAAATCTTATTTTTTCTCTGTAGGTGCCTGTGAACCCCCTTCTGCTCCCCCCTCCCCTTGCAATGGTGTACGTGGGGGGTGGTGTAGGAGTTGCTGACGATGGCACCGAATGTGTGCTTCTCTGCACCTCGCTGGGGAGAAATATTTTAATCTTTTTTTTTGTTGTTTTTGGTTTTTTTTTTTTTAATAGTGGATCTGAAGTTTGGGGAGTAGGCACCTTCCCCACAGAGATTTGCCAAGGATGTAAAGAGAGCTGGGGCTTGAACTGGGAGATTTGGGTAACCCCAAGGATGATTTTGCCTCTGGCTCAGGGTTTTTCCCTGCTGGGTGGCAAAGCCTTGCTCCATCAGGATGTGACACCTGCTTTTCTGGATGCAACCCTGCCTTTGCAGCCACTGAAGAGCCGTGCTCAGCCACGGCACTCCGAGTGTGTGTGAGGGGTCAGGGTTTGCACACTGGCTGTGGGGTGAACACCCTTTTTGCCTCCCAAGGCCGAGCAGCCCTGGCTCTGGCTCAGATCGTGTCTGTGCCAGGTGATTTTCCAGCTGCTTGCGGGGGTTTCTCTGGTGGTGCTGCTGTCCGTGGCTGGCACTGCTGGGCTGGGTGCTGGACAGGGGCAGGAGGGGCTGCTGGAGGTGCTGGAGGCCATGGCTGGCTCCACTCTGGACACAGCAGAGGGGCTGTAGCACAACCCAGAATGAAGTGTGAGCCTCCCAGTGCTGGTGTTTGACAGCAGCCCCTCTGCTCCCCACAAGGAGCTCTCTTTAGTGGTTTGCAAGTTGCCCTTACAAACAGGTTTAAAAAAAGCTCTCAGCTTCCAGCAAGGGCTGCAGGGCTGGGCCAGGATGGGGACAGCAGCAAGGGGCAGGTGGAGGTTTGCCTGGTCCCTCTACCTCACATGTGCCCACCTCCTCCTCCTGCCTTTGCAGTGGTGTTGGAAGGGATTTTGGGGGGATCAAAGCCCTCTGCCAGCCCAGCATGTCACCCAGTTGCAGCTGAGAGGTGTCTTAGGACCTGCTCCCACCTGTCAGAGCGGGGAGGTGGATGGGGGGGAAGTTTTGGACACGGGTGATCATGTTTGTTTGGTTCCCATGGGGAGGGGCCAGGCCAAGTGACCGATGGTGCCCCGAGCCGCCTGCCGAGGCTGTGGCAATGAAGAAGGTCCCCATGGTTGGTGGCTCCTGACTCAGGTGATGACAGAGCAAGGCCGTGAGGGGCCTGGGCTTTGCTCTTAGTGATGGCATTGTCCCCCCCACCTGGCTCGGCACACACTGCTCGGCCACACCTCACCCCGTGGCCCTGGAGTTTGGACCTGGCAGAGCCAGAGCTGAGGCTGGGGCTGAGCTGGCCTCGACACCAGCGAGGGTGGAGACACCCAGGCTCTGGGAGGGAGAGGTGCTGTGTCTGCCTGGGGTAGCTCCCATGGGGTCCTTGGAGACCTGCCCACTGCAGGATCCTTCCCAAAGCAGGAGGTGAGAGGAGCTGGTGCCCGCTTGCCCGGGCTCCGTGTGCTTTGCCCGTGCTGGGCATGCACACAGCAGCTCCTGGTGCCTCCCGTGAGCCGCTCACGTGGATCCACAGCAGGGCTGCAAACCTGTGAGCCCTGCCTGTGACGAGGCCATTGCTGCTGGCCAGGTGCATGTACAGGTGTGCTGGGATGAGATTGTGGGTGGGGTCCCTTCCAACATCACCCACCTGCTCCTTGTGCCAAGAGCTGTGCCTCCCAGACCTGCTGCCCTCTGGGGACAGTGGCTCTCGATGTCTGTGTTGAGGAACCACACTCTGTGTTGATTTTCCTCCAGTTCTGATCGTGTAACCCAGGGGTGGCTGCGTTAGTCAGTGGCCACAGGGTGTCCAGGATGAATTGCTGGTGGATGTCAGCATGCGTGCAGGTGGGATTTCCACTCCCCCGTGCCTCGTGTGGGGTTTGTGTGGGTGAGAGGTTTGGATGGCTGGATGCATGGATGGCTGCAGAGCAGTGGCAGAGGATCCACCCCACCATGTGACAGAGGGAGAGTATGGCCTGAGAGGTGGGAATTGGATCTGTGGCCTCTGGGGAGAGGCAGCATCAGACAGGAGAGGTTGTTGGGGCATCAGGAAGGTTTGTGGGGAGTCTGGAGGGCAAAACAGTTCATGGTGCTATCTCTGCTTTGCCTCTGCCTTGGAAATGCCAGCAGGAGCTGGAACTGCAGATCTGGAGCAGCTCTCACTGCTGCTGTGAGATCTCCTGCACCCCTGGAGCAGCACTTTCACATGGGGCTCCAGAGAGTAGGGGAGTGTGAGCAGGGTGAGGGTACCCACAGCCCCTCGTGGCACCTCTAGGATGGGTTTGGGTTCCACATGCACTGTCCCAGGTTGCCATGAAGTTGGATAAAATCAATTCAGGAAAGTGAGGAGTGGCTGCTCCAGTTGGATATGGCAGTGGCCCGTTGTACCCGAACCTGGGCGTGGACCCAGACCTGATACCCAGCACAGAGCCACTTGCTGTCCCCATCAAGGAAGGTGCCAGCACTCTTGGCCCCCAGGGGTGGTGCCAGCAGGTGGCAATGTGGCCTGAAGTATTGTCGCTGTCACCGGGGTGAGGGCCAGCGCTGGGTGCTTGGGGTACGGGGCACCCACATCTTGGTATCCCTGTGCTCTCACAGGAGCCCCCATGATGTTCTTGGGGGTTCTGGGGCTCAGTTTTGGAGTCTTCCTTGTGCTGCTATGTCAGCAGGTTGGGACAAGGAGATGAATGGCTTGCTCAGGGGGAGGAAATTGGGGTTTGGGGGATGCTTGTGTGTCCAGCTCTGTGGTTCACATCCCTTCTCTGTGCCTCAGTTTCCCTGCATTAGGAGGTGCTGCTGGTGCTGGGACTACTCCATGCAGGCAGTCATGCTCCTGCTGACCAGCACTTGCCCAATGGACTGGGATTGCACTGTCCTTCAGCAGTGTCAACCCCTGGACAGGCTCGTGGAGTGGGGACATGCCAGCTGGAGCCTGCCCAGGTGTGGGTACCTGCATTTCTGCTCCCACCAGATGTGCCGAGCACGAGGAGCTGGGTGCAACAGCTGTGCAGAGAGGGCAGGAGCAAGATGGGCGCTGTGAGCCAGAGGAAACCCCTGTCTGCCTCTGCTCTTACGCTTCCCCTGGTCCCCCGGCAGCCTTTGGTCACTGGTGTGGTGGTGCGTGGCTTTGCTCCGAAAGCCGTGCCGGTCCCCAGACCTCCCGCGCCTCCGGCCGCCCCCACGTCCATACAGCTGGAGGTTTCAGTTCTGCATCTCTGCTGCCCAAGGGGAACTCAGCCAGCGAGAGTGAAACTCGGTGGCTCCAACGGTTGCACTTGTGCCACCCCCCCCAACGCCCCCTCATGTCCCCTAGGTCCTTGCAGGGCCGGCAGCCGCTGTTGCAACACTTGCAGCGACAGCTGTGCCACTCGGCTGCTCTGACCTTCCCCGGAGAGTGGCTTCCAGCTCCCCTGCCCAAATCCAGGGGCTGGGTTTGGTGCCATGCTGGGACCCTTGTGAGGCAGCGCCTCTGCAGGGTGACCTGGTGGAGCAGGGTTGTGAGCCCCGACAATTCCTACCCTGCCTTGATCTGGGGTGCCTTCACGCCGTCCTTCGGTGGGGTTTGGAGGAGCTCCGGTGGAGGTGGTCACGCTCTGCATGTTGCCCCAGCACAGCTGGATTGTGCCATTGTTCTTGGTCACTGCTCACCTCTGCACTGGGCAGCCGAGCCTCCCGTGCCACTGGAGGTGGATTTCCTCCCCCTGTCCCCCTTTCCACAGCCCCTGGTGCTGTGCTGCTGGGACTCTGGCACCACTGGATGGTTGGGAGCTGGGGCTCCTCGCTGTGTTTAACTGCCAGCCCATCCTGCCTGATGCTCCAGCTTGGAGTGAGATCTCTCCCAGTTCTTCCCACCTCTTGGTGTCAAGCCAGAGGAAACCCAACTGGAAAAGGCTCAACAGGTCTAATTAAACTTTGGGGATATTCCCAGTGGCTGGTGCAAACTGAAAGCTGGGCCATGGCTGAGATGCTTTAGTTTTGTGGACTGGGGAAATGGAAATAAATTGAGAAAAACCTTTTTTTTCCCTTTTTCTGTTTTTCTTTATCTTTCTTTAAAATTTTGTCTGCTCCTTGCTGTTTTGGGACTCCCTGAGACTGACATGGCACAGCTCTGGGAAATGGGGTCTAGGGTCTCCCTAGTTTGGGGTGGGAGTCCACGAGCACCTGGCAGAGGAGCGGCGGGCTGGTTTGGGAGCCCGAGGTGGGGAAGTTCGGGTTTGGCATCCAAATGTTTGCAGCCCCGAGCCCGTTGCTAGAGGAAACATGAAAAAAGAGGAAGGAGAGATTGCGGTCACGGCTCTTCCCCTCCGCAATCTGCGCCTCCCTCTTGGCCCCTCCAGCCCCAAAGCTGGGTATTCTGCCCATCCATCTCCCCTTGGATTTCCAGCTGTGTGCTTGGAAGATTATTTATTTCGGGGTATTATATGTATATACGATGTAGGCAGGGGTTGTATGTATTTGGGGTTTATATACATGGGAATAAATATGTATTTGGGGGTTTATCTGTACATGTGGGAATATATATATATATATATATATTTGGTGGGGTATATATATGGGAATATGTGTATTTTGAGAGGGTTATGTGTATGGGAATATATATATATTTTGGGGAGTTATATATGTGGGAATATATAAGTGTTTGAGGGTGTAAACAAAGACTGGCTGTGGCACAGGGGCTGCTGAGCATCAGCTGAGCAGATATCCAGGGAAGTCACCAAAAGCCATTCCTGCACATCCTCCCGGATCCTTACGGGCAGGTTGGAGCAGCTCCCTGCTGCCTTTTCATGGCAGGTTGTGCCAGCCTAACTGCATCAGTTAAAAATGGGGATCCCAGGAGGTTCCCCTAGTTCTCCTGCCCTCAGGAATTTTGGTGTGTTACTTGGTGAAGCCAAAGCTTTGGTTTTCAAATAGGAAGAGTGTTAGCACCTGCTCAGTATTTCTGCCCCAAAGCTGGACATAAAGATTGTCTTGTCTTTACCCCTTTTTCTCTCCTTCTTTTTTCACTCAGAAAGGGGAATTCACTTGCCTTTGCCACCTCCATCCCTCCCCTATGTGTTTTTACCCCTCAGCTTATGAAATAGCATTTTGAAAACACGGTACTTTTCCCCCTCCCTGGGCAGCATTTCTCTGCTTGTAACAAGAAGGCTTGGAAGGTACATGTGTGGTGGGGTGAGAGCTGGGAACTGCCCAGGAGCCCTGGGAGTGGCCAGTGGCCTGACCCAGCCCCAGCCCCTCAGCAGGGCCTGCTCTCACTGTGCAGGTCGAATGGTCACCTTTTGAAATCCTCCAGAGTTTCTGGGAGCAGTGCCAGGATACCCGCTTGGTGGGGCAAAGGACGTGCATGGACAGACAAGGGAGCTGGCAATGCCAGTGAGTGGGGGCTTTGCTCCTTTGTACCAGCTCAAAATGTTGCAAAATGGGGACTTGGGGGTTCACTGGGGTTTGCTGGTGCTGGAAGTACCACCAGGTCCAAAGGGCAGCAGCTTCTGCAGCTTGGGCGGGGCGTGAAGCAGCCCTGGAGCTGTCGGGCTGGAGAGCGTCGGGGTCTCAGGACTGTCACCCCACGTGTGCTGTTCATCCCTGTCTCAGGTGACACTGGGCTGCAACCCTGTGATGTCAGAACTGCCTGCAGGCTGAACACCCCAAAACCAATCCTGCTCCCCCTGGAGTTCCCCACCTTGGCCCTACAAGGGGCAGCTCGTCTGCCAGATTGGGTTGGCAAAGGCACTGCTGTTAGTTGTCACCATCTGGGGATTGTGGCCTGGCCAAGGGCTGTGTGGGGTCAGCTGTTGTCCAGAAGTCATCGTCCTGGTGGTCTGCTGGGCTGTGGGAGCCAGGGATGTGGCTGCTGCCGACCACCGGCCACGGGCAGTTCTGTCAGTGCAGGAGTCTGTGAGTGGTGACTGTGTGGCTGTCCCGGCTGTCCCGTGGCACCATGGGCATCCTGGACATCCCTGGTGTGTCTAGCGGCACCTCCCACTGAGAGGAAACAACTCTGTACAGACATCTGAGGACTTGCCTGGCCACATGTCCCCCATTGCATCCGGGTGGGCTGTAGAGCTGACCCCAAGCCCCCCCAAAGCAAAGCCAGCCTGGGCACAGACCTCGGCCACATCCTCCACTCAGCCTAGCCTGTGGTCCCCGGTCCTCACGTGGCTCTACCACCAGCCCTGCAAGGCACGGCAGGGCTGAGACCAGTGAGAGCTGCTCGGACACCGAGGGGAGGCTCAGGAACCCTCTGAGAGACCCTTGGCCACTTCCCTCGTCCTGGCTGGGAGCATGGCACTTGCAAGGTGGTGCTTCTTCTGTGGCTGTCCCTGTCCCCAGATGGTCAGTCAGTCTGCAGGACACTGTTTTATTCAGGGAAATAAAGGAGTGGTCCTGGGGGGGGTTGGTCTGGGTTTAATTGGGTGCGAGAGTGGCAGTAGCTGGAGCCCCCCATCCTTGTCCCCACCGCTCCCACGTTGTGGAAGAGAGACTCGTCTGTCTGTCCTGGTGAGGGGATCCCTGTGGCTGCTCCATTTGCAGGACTCCAGCCCAAGTGCTGTGAGGTTTGAGGCTGGAAAGCCGCTTGCACCTCGGCTGTTTAGGGGTGTCCCCTCCTCTTGGCTCCCGCGGAGCGAGAGGAAGGTGCAGCCCCGGACGGAGCCACGCGCTCCTCGCTCCAGCTTTGTTCAGGGTGAATTTTGTAATGTCAGGAAATGAGCTGGCTGTGGGAGGGGAGGCAGCCGGGGGAGGAAGGCTGGTTTTGTGGTTGGAGCGGAGGATGAGGACGCCGGAAAGCTGAGCACAATTCCTCGCTCTGTTGCAGGTGCTGGGGGTGAGGCTGCAGCTTGGGAGCTGGTGGGTGCTGGCCTCTGTGCCTCAGTTTCCCTTTTGTTCAGCACCGTTCCCCTCACAGGGAACGTTCCCCGTGAGGGAACTGCCTCACAGGAGTGTGCTGTGGCGATGGGCTCTGCACAAGTGCCGGATGGTTGTGACCACCAGTAGATGACTGGTGCCCCATGGGTCTCCTCCCATCTCCCAGTGGTGAGTGGGATGAGTTTAGGAGCTGTGTTTCCTTCTGGGCCATGGCAGATTCTCCTCGGGCCAAGCACACATGCTGCATGCATTCCCTGGGACAGTGTCTGAGCAAGCGGGTCAGTGCTTTTTCTTGTGGGATGTGCATGAGAATCTTCCCAGAAAACACAAAATTCACCTAAACTTCGAGCAACTCTCTGCTGGCCACGCTGTCGGCTTGGGCCACATCCCTCGTTAATGTTAACTTTTGGTTTATGATTTGTTTCATTCCTGAACTCTTCTTAATTTCTTTCCCTCCGGTCTCACCGAGATGCTTTGCACATTGCATAGTCCCAGGGCTCCTGGTTCCCTGGATCCCTGCAGGTGCCTGGCCAGGTCTCACCCAGCCTGCATGGCCCTTGCAGCACTGCTAAGGATCAGGGCAGTGCAGGAGGGGACCCTGCAGCCCCTGTCCCATCAGCCAGGTGTGCAGGGGATACTGGGCTCCCCTCGCTCTTCTCCCCATCTGGCTGCGCTTGGATGGGACATGTGGGGAGTCCTGTCCTTGCCTCTGTCCCCGCCTCTGTCCCCTCAGACTGACAACTGCTTGCTTTGTCTTTGCAGTTGGGTTGAGGAGCGGTGGCTGCAGCTCATCCCTGGCAGGAGCAGAAGATGCAGGAGGCTGCGTAGCAGGTATGGGGGAAATCCCAAACTCTGGGTTCCCTTTGGGTTTGCTTGGCCGTGTGTGTCTCCCCTGCTGCAGGCTGGCAGCAAGCAGAGGGTCCCACAGAGGATGCAGCTGCATGCAGCTCAAGGATCTCAGGCTCCCACAGTGGTGCTGACCAGACCCTGCAGCCCTGCTCCAGTGAGGTCTGGTGCAGGAAGGGCACAGGGAACACCCTGCTGCACTGTGCACCCCTCGCCTGCTCTGCACACGGGGGTCCTGGTGTGTGGGGTGGGGCAGCAGAGCCCCCAGAGCAGGGCAGGGAGGTGGTGCCCAGCAGTGGGTGCCGCTGCTGTTCTCCAGTGCCCATCTTCCCCTTCACTTCCCCATCTGGCAGAGCTCTGATGGCTCCCAGCCGTAGCCACAGCACTGATTTGGGGCTCTTTGGGTGTTTTGCAACACAGCCCTGTGTATCAGTGCAAAGGAGGGTTTTCCTGCCCTGTTTTGTCCCGATGTGGGCAAGACTTGTGGCCAAACCTGCTGTTATTTTGTCCCTTGCATTCCTCTGAAATAAGTTGCTGCTGGGAAAGGGCCTCATGTCCAGGTTTTCTACCTTTTCAACCTTCTTGGCCTGTTTATTGCTCTTCCAGTAAATGTTTGTGTCTCCTGTGTCTGCAGTGAGGTTGTGGTACAGACACCACTGTGGGCTGGTTTATGAGGGCTCTATGGTTTCATGAAATGCATCTTCTGTACCTGAGAGTGAAATCAATAAAAGGAAAGATTTTTAAAAATAATATGCCCCTAGCTCCTGAACGGAGGGGGCTCTGTCACAACTGCTTAGTGAGCAGTTTTATGGGGTTGTGATGACTTTTAGTGCTGGAGAGGGGGCAGGTAATTTATTTGGAGGCCTGGTGATGGGAGATGGGGGCAGCATCACTGTGTCCTCTGCAAGGTCAACACCGAGAGCTTCATCTGCTGATAGAAATCGAGAGCAACTCCCCAGGCTGGGTCAGGGGGAGTGTGGCAGAAGGGCCCTGCTGTGTCTCAGTGGTGCTTGGTGTGTGCCAGCGATGGGCCATGGTGTGCCCAGGGGCCAGCAGGGTTTGAGGGCTTGGCCGGGTCTGTCCCGCTGTGGCTGAGCTGAGTGCTCCAGGAGAGTTTTGGGGGGCTGGTGTGGCACCAGCTCTGATCCACTCCTCTGGGCACAAACGAGTACTAGCTATGGGGCACGTGTTTCGGTGTGGCCAGTGATTACTTGGGAGTGTTGGGGCGGTGGGTCTGTCTGCTGTGGGGTGTGCCTGGAGGGCAGGACCCTCCCTGGCTCCCAAACACCGCGGTCCCGATGGACCGTGCACATTCCGCGCCGCAGCCTGGATGCTGCTGGGCGGTGGCAGGATCTCTCGGTCACTGCGTTCTCCCCCACATCACTGCTTGCTGCTGGAGACGCGGTGCCCAACTCCGCCAGCTCCGTCCTGACCGGTGACAACAGCTCCTTGTTTTCTAGTTTCACACAAATTCTTGCGTTTTGGGTTGGCGGTGTCCTCCCGCAAAGCCCTCGTGCTACCACTGGTTCCAGCAGAGAGTTTGAGCGAGGAGGAGCAGTTTAGTGATTTCTGCACAACTGCTTGCTCCAAGGAGCAGCTCAGCAAGTGGTGCGCTCGGGGAGGAGGATTTGGAAAAGCATCTCTGGGGACTGCTTTAAGACTTGTCCCCTTCGCTGTGCGAGTGGCAGGAGCTGAGCAATTAGAGGAGCAATATCGACCCAGCCTAGGAAGCGTGTGACGGCCGGCACCGGGCGATTTAATCCCAGTGAAGCCACGTCCTCGCGTCCTGGACGTGCAGCATCGCTGCCTGCGATCAATAGGCATTTTGTCTGAGGCCAACCCCATCTGAGGCGAACCAGGCAAACCTTCTTCTGTGACAGAAGACTCTTCTAGGGCCTGTGACCTTAACTGAATCGACTCTTTCGTGTCCTGAAGACGGTCGCATCGTCTTGCAGCCACGCTCGGTAAATCACGTGTCCATCCCTGCATGCAGGGATGTGCCACCCTGCTCCTCTCCCAGTGAGATTTTGCATCCTGAGGCTGCTTTCCAGCTGCTTGGGAAGAGCCCTTGGGTCACCAGGTCTGTTCCTCTGCTGAGGCCTTGCCTGTCTTCTCTTGAAGGTTCATTGGCAGGTGGAGTTTGCAACTTCCAGGCTCCCACTGTCCTTGAGGTGTGAGTGTGCCACCTCACCTGGCACCTGGCTCTTTGCGTCTGGCAAGATCCTCCCAATCTCCAGGGAGACCTTGTAAAATCCAGCCAGCGGGCGCGCAGAAACCAAACCTCCACTCTTGACCCTTTTGGATACGGAATACTGAATTTGGTAAAGCAGTGGGTTCCTGCTGTGTTTGCTGCAGCTGAAATGTGGCTGAGCTGTTGGAGGTCACCTTTCCAGTCCCCGTGGAGCCGGGTGGCCTTCTCTGGTCATGGCACTGCCCTGCGCTTTGGGTTCTGAGCTCATCCGCTATTTTGCCACTGGCGGCGGGGGGTGGGGGGGAACCGCGTCTTCAAAGCCCTTTTCCCTTGGGGAAAAGCCAGCTCGGTCAGAAACGTCCGCGCAGAAATGTCATCTGACCCAGCAGCTGGCTCACGCCTCCCCGGGGGTCCTGCGGCGTCCGCTCCCCACGGGCCGGCCCCGGCTTTGGGCTGCCGAAGGAAGCGAGCCCGGCCGCTGCTTTTGGCAGGCTCCGGCCGCTCCCTTCCCCCCGCAGGCTTCACCACCCCCTCCTGCCTCCTCCGCATCTGCCTCTGCCCTTCAGCCGGGGTGCCGGGGCTCGGGGCCGGCCGGTGGCCTGGGCGGCGGCGGCGCTCGGGGATGGCGGCTCCGTCCTGCGCTTCCTCCCGGCCGCCAGCGCGCAGCAGCCGTGGAGAAGGACGCAGCCACCCCGGCTCCTGTAAGTACCTCTCACTCTTTCCACTGGAGAGTTAAAATTAGCAACTTCTTTTTTTAAGGCAGGCGTCGCTTTAAACCTCGCCAGCCCAACTGGGTTTCCTTTTATTACCCCCCCCCCCCCCCTCCCCCGGCTCCTTTTCTCTTGATTTTTTTTTTTTTGGTAATTATTGTGTTGTTATTGTTCAACGTGTGCATGCACTTTTCTCCCTTTTTATTTCTTTATTTCTTTTTTATTTCCCCCCCCCCCTTCTTTTCGTTCTTTCCTATTTTAAACACGGGTGACGCTGCAGTGTCGGTGCGGAGTTTGGAGCCAAATAAACAGCTCGGCACTCCCCCACCCCGATCGCCTTACAGAGCCCGGGGCCGGAGCCCAGTGCCGAATTTAGACCCTTATCTATTGTCAGCCTCCACGCTCGGCGCTGCTCTGCCAGGGGGGGTTGCCCCGGACCCCCTTGTTGCTCCTGACACAGATCCTCGCTGTGAGTTGTTGCTTTTCCCTCTCCTTTGTGTTCGTGGTGAAGCACAGAAGTGCCCTTAAGTCAGGACCCGTTGCTTTTTTTCTTTTTTTTTTTTTTCTTTTTCTTGTTTTTTTTTTTCCCTAGGGCTGGGTCAGGAAGGAGGGGGGGGGGGTTCTGAATGATGTGGGGCTCCCATGCTGGAGAGGCAGGGAAACTGAGGCACACAGTGGGGCACGGCTCCCTGTTGGGGAGTGGGTGAGCTGGGATTTCCTCTTTTAGGAATCAAAACAAACATAGACCAGGAAGGAAGAGGCAGCAGGAACGGGCTCAGATGCAGGATCAGTGCGTGTCCGGGCGATAAATCCCTTTGGGAAGCTCGTGCCCACGGTGCCCTGTGGCAGGGTTGATTCGGGGGGCCTGAGGTGCGGGTGGAGGGTGCCACTGCCGGCCCGGTGCCACTGCCGGCCCGGTGCCGCGGCCGGAGCTCCGCTGCGCCAGGACGGGATGGGGCCAGCAGCTGGAAGTGGACGTCCCAGGCCGGATCTGCGAAAGCAAACAGGAAGGCGAATGGGGAGCAGCCGCTGTGTTTACTCAGAGGTTATTTATTGTGGCTCCTCAGAGGTTGCTACTGGGGACTTTTAACACCTTCCTGCTTGGTGCTGGATCCTTTTGGCCTGGGTTGGATGCCCGGCAGGAGCTTGCGGCCACATCGGAGGTGAGCCAGGTACCAGGCACTGGGTGTCAGGCCATGTGTCACACTGGGGCTCTCTGTCCAGTTCCTTCTCCTCCCTTGACTGTTTCCTAAATGTTTGTTTTGCTCTAGAGCCCAGCCTGGCCGGGGGGGATGTGGTGGGCATGTATATGGTGGGGCTGGGACCAGTGCTGAGCTTGGCACGTCCTAGAAAAAATCTTGTTCCATTTGATTTTTTCAGGGGTTTTATGCTGTTGCTGGTTTGGGGTAACAGTTAATAATGCTGATAATCTTTCATGTCTGTGAAAATGAAGGTGCAGAGCCTGTAGGAAGGGGACCTTTCAGAAGTGATTTTAGTGTTTCCCTCCCAAGAGGGAGGGAGGGAGGGAGAAATGTTTCCCTTCCCAGGCATGTGCTGCTCCAGCTCTGATGCTCACGGATCGGGCTGGAGGATAAACTTTGAGTGTGCTTTGGGTTAAACCCTGTCCTTTATGCATTGCTGAGGGGGGGTGAGGTGGGTTCTCCCCTGTGCTTGGCTTGGAGGGACGTGTCACATGGTGGTCTCCTTTGTTGTGGGAACACTACAGGGTCCCAAGGTTTCTGCTTTTGGAACTGAGTGGCTGCCCTCAGTACAGCCCTAGGCAACAACAGCTGCAGAGCCCTTTCCTTCTCCTCCTTTTGGGCAAACAATCCATTTGGGCAACTCTTCATTGGTCCGTTTTTACATCCGCACTCTTCAGCAAAAATCGTGATCGAAATATTTTCATTTCTTTCTACAAACTCATGCCTTACTTTTTTTCTCATCCCACCTTTGCATGGGGAGTATTAACAAAAAACTGGTATTTGATTTCTTTCCCCAATATTTTCCCTTTTCCAAGAGGAATTGTGACTGGTGTTTATCCGTGACATTCCTGAACTCACAATGGCTCTTACCTGCCCTCGGGGTCCATCTCCTCTGTGCTGCAGGAGCATCCCAGTGGCTTTTCTGCCATCCCTCTGGTAATGTGGCTGGGAGCCATGACAAGCCCTTGGCCTGGGCTATGGCCCTGTGCCAGTGATTCTCCAGCACGGGAATTTGGAGTGTGCCAGAGCCAGGATGTGATAGTGCTTCTGGAAAGTGCCAAATGTTGGCATTTCCCATTGCTCTCCTGAGCGTCACCTCCATGCTTTGCTGGGATGTCCTTGTGGGCAACATCCTCATCCCCAGGGCTGGCCAAAATCATCGTCCCTCTGGCATGTGGCTTTAGGTGCAGCCACAGAGAAGGGCTCAGCTGGTTGGGGACCTTCCCCCACCACCTAAATCCCCCTTGCTGAAACACAGAGTTTGGCCTGAAAAAATCCCCTTTGAAGACAGGATGCTGTTCCTGGAGGATGTGTGCCGGGATGGGCTCTGGACGAATCTGTCTCAGAGGGAGCCATCATCCAGGTCTGTCAGGGGCTGCCACGGGGTCAGCAGGCGTCATGGCCTCACTGCAGTGGCCCAGGCGGTGCCGGGGAGCAGGAGGACAGGATTTGTGTGCCTGGGACAAGGAATGTGTGTCCTGTGAGTGAGCAGCAACAGCTGAGAACCAGCTGTCCTGGTGGATTTGAGCTGTCTGATGAGCTGGGGCCGGATTCTCACCCCTCTGGCTCATTGGCATGTGGCTCAGGATGCATGTGGGTACAAGCTGTGGCTGAGCTGGGGAGCGGGGTCAGGTCCCAGACGATGGCAAAGCCTTTGTGGCACAGGGGGGCGTCCCCTGGTCCCAGCAGCCCTGAGTCATGCTGGGGATGAGGGACTTGGAGCTGGTTTGTGTCTCTCTGCCAGCCTGGCTTTGGCTGCAGCAGCTCTGGGCAGCCTGGGATGCTCCAGTGGTGCCCTGCTTGGGCTCTGGATAGCGGAGTGCTGGTGGTGGCTGATGTTATTGATGTGCTGGGTTGCAGACACTGTGTTTTCAAGGCAGCACAGGGGAAGAGGAAGTTAAACCCGTCTTTGCCATGTGGCATCTTGTCCCAGTTCCTCCTGTTTGCTTAGAGTGAGTTGGGTTGGGGTTCAGTGGCAGGCAGACCATGGTCTGTGCCTCCTGGTGGGCTTTGGTGGCTCTTCCTCAACTGTAGATCCTGGGGCCAAGGGGCAGGTTCTCATGCCCAGTGCCTTGATCTCTGCTTTTGGTGCTTTTACAGCCCCAATGTTAGGTTTGCCTTTGTTTCCTTTATTAAATGAAATAATGGTGTCTGGTGGTGAGCTTCCAGCTGTAGTATGGCAGTGTGCTCCGAGCATGAGCCTGTGGCTATGGACCAAAGTGGGTTTTGGGGAATGTGTAAAGATGGGTGGGCTTGTCCACCTCTGAGAAAGGCAGATGGCCAGGATGACAATTTTTGTGGCTTTGTTTCCAGCTGGAAGTGCCACGGGCAGGTTGGAGCTGTGATGGTGGAGTGTGAGCACTGGGATGGAGGCAGGAGCGTGGTCCTGCCTGGTCCTGCTGGTGTTAGCCAGATTTTTTCCATCTGTGTCTCCAAGGGACTCTTCTAGTGAGCTCTGCTATGGCATCACCCTCACAGTAATTAGCACTGCCATATCAGTGACAAATTAAGATCTTTTGCTTCTTGTCCTTTGACTGCTCAAGTGCAGCTGGTGA
Organism: Anomalospiza imberbis; assembly: GCF_031753505.1. Lineage (NCBI taxonomy): Eukaryota > Metazoa > Chordata > Aves > Passeriformes > Viduidae > Anomalospiza > Anomalospiza imberbis. The sequence goes on from NC_089709.1 coordinate 2,100,607, forward strand.
CCACCATCGCCTTCCCAGCAGCGGGGGGCTCCTGACCTCACCAGCTCCTCTGCACCCCAGATGAGTGCTGGACCCTGCAGCTCCTGGGGAGCCTTCTGCTTCCTTCCCAGGAGCTCAAGACTTGTAAATCCTGATGGAGAGTGTGGCACGGGATGATGCAGGAGCAACATCTGCCTCTACATTGCCTGACTTGGACCCAGCAGAAGTGATGGTTGCCTTGGGCATGGATGCAGTCAGCAGTCAGTTTATGCAAATCAAATCCGCAGCCTTGTGACTTTGGGCACCATGGCTGTTACTCACCAGTGCTTGGGGGTGCAAAACCAACAAAGAAATGATTGTGGGAGGTGGGTTTGAAAGATCTTGGTGGCCCTTGGGAAAGGGCTGAGCCTTTGGGAGTGGCTGCTGAGGTCGTGCTCTGGGAGGGAGGATTGTGCTCAGGGGCTGAGTTCTGGGGTGCCACTGGGGATCTCCGGCCTCTAGGCAGCCCTGGCTCCCAGGCTGAGCCCACACTGGGCTTTGGAGGCTGGAGGGTCTGCAAAGCTGCTCTGGGGTGTCCCTTCCTGAGTGGGGATGGGGCACAAAGTTGCTGAACATGTGTCTGGGCTGGGGGTGGAGATGTGCTGGAGATGAGGCTGGGAGAGCTGGGGCTGTTGGGATGGCTCCAGGGAGACCTTAGAGCCCCTTCTAGTGCCTAAAGGGGCTTCAAGAGAGCTGGAGAGCGGCTTTGGACCTGGATGGGGAGGGACAAGGGCCTGGAACGACAGGACAAGGGGGAATGGCTTCCCACTGCCAGCAGGTACGTTTAGATGGGATATTGAGTGGAAATTCTTCCCTGTGAGGGTGCTGAGCCCTGGCACAGGCTGCCCAGAGAAGTTATGGCTGCCCCATCCCTGGAAGTGTCCAAGGCCAGGTTGGATGGAGCAACCTGGGACAGAGGTTGGAATGAGTTTAAAGTTTCCTTCCAATCCAAACCATTCTAGGATTTCATGATTTGTGCCACAGGGCACTTGGGCGAAGAGCAGTAGGATACTACTCTTGAAAGATCTTGGTGGCCCAATACCCCCAATATGAGGAGTACCCAGTATGAGAACATACCCCAGTCCCCATCCCACTGACACAGGAGGGAAGAGCAGAGTTTCCCCTGGGACAGTTTCACTCTCAGCCATGTCCTGTGGGGCTGTTGTGGGTTTTCATTGCTCTCACAGATGGCCTGGAGCAGCACTTGTGTCTGATGGAATTTCCCCTGGGTAAAACCCACCAGGAGAAGAGAGAGTTGTCCCCTCTGCTACTGGAGGAAATCCCGTCCCCTCCATGGAGAGCCCCTAAATTCCCAGCAGGGAGGGCTTTGCCCTGGTGCTGCTGAGCTGTCCCTGGGAGCCCTGTTGGGTCCCAGTGCTGAGATCCTGCCCCCTGTGCTGGAGCTGAAGGCAGTGATTGTCCCCTTGGGCGTGTTGTGTTTTGGGGCACACAAGCCATCAATGTCCTTGGCGAGCACGGTGGCGATGGTGCAGGGCTGCACCTTCAGGATGGGGGTGCCTAGGAGAGTGGAGGCAATGTTGGGGTGCTGCTGTACGGTTCATTGAGAGAGAAAAGCCCTCAGAGTGAAACATTGGCCGTTGGGCACTGAGGCTTCTCCCGGGCTCAGATCCCCCCACCCCAGAGCAGGAGGCAGCTCCGTGGGGAGCAGGACTGGATGGCCCCAAAAACTGCAGCCATATCCACCCCCTTCATGCCTCCCCTTTCCTCCCTGTGGCCTCAGCACCAGCAAAAGTCCCCAGTGTGGGGCTGGTTTGGGGTGGAGAGCTGCTCCTGCTCCCCAGCAGTGCGGGGTCGGCTGTGACAGCCTCCTGATTTGCCGAGTGCAGGATCCGACCCCGAATTCAGCTCCCTCTCCTTCTCGCTCCTTTTTTTAATGAGTCAACCTCTCATCTGTCATATTAAACCTCCTCATTACCAGGTATCTAAATTTTGCTCTGACAATAGTGACAGGGGAAGCTGAGATCTCATTGCCACGGCGCGGGGCTCCGGGGAGCTGGCAGGTGGTTATTTCATGCCCTGCAGGGAGCCGTGGGGGTGGGCAACGGAGCTGGATAATGGGCTCTTGCTTCCCATCATTTAGAAAACCCTACTTAGTGCAGAGGGAAAAATTACCCCCAGTCTCTGACTCTGGAGCTGGTGATAGATAGAGAACATGGGGGAAGGGGAGCAGCTTTGGGGGTCTGGCTGCTCCTCCCTGGGCATGGAGGGTGGATTGGGATGAGAGTGGTTGGGGATGGAGGGTAAATGGGGATGAAGGGTGGGTGGGGATGAAAGGTGGAAGGAGATGAGGGTAGCTGGGGCTGGAGGATGGATGGGGGTGGATGGAGATGGTGCAGGGCTGCCCTGTGCAAGCAGTTGGTACCACTGGGGAAGGGGATGCTGTGTGCACACTGGGGAGCCCCTGGGGCATGCAGGGTTCCCAGCCTGGATATGCACATCTGAGGAAGCTGCTGAGTCACCTGGGAGACCACAAGCAGTTTCAGGGTGGTGGATGACCTCTGCACCAAGGTCACTGCTCGAGGTCATGAGGCTTAATCTGGCAGCTACATCAGCCTTTGGTTGCTGTTCTCAGGGTGCTCTGAAGGTCACTTTAGCAGGGGACTGTCCAAGCCCTCCCATTGAAACCCTGCCTCGTCCCTGCTGGTCCCTCCCTGTAGCATCTCCAGGAGAGAGGACCAGCTGCCTCTCGTGGTGTGAGGGGCTGCAAGTCCCTGCTTGTCCTGGTCCCACAGGCTTTTCCTTCCTGAAACTCTATCCTTACCTTGGGTGAAGGTTCTCTGGTTGGCTTCTGGACAGCACCAAGCAGGGCTGTGGTTTTGCCAGTGGCTGCCTGGAGCTCCTGCCCAGCCTCCTTTCCCTGTGTCCCCTCAGCCTCTGCTGCCTTTGGCCGTGCTGGCAGTGCAGAGAAGGTCACTGGCTGTACCTGCTGTCACCCTGCCTCTGCAGAACACGTCCCCAGTCTGGGATGTGCTGGATGTTCAGTGGTGCCGGATGTGCTGGCATCCCTGGCTGCATGTGGTGTGGGATGAAACTGTGATCTGGGGACCAGGGTTCCTGTTTTGGGTGCTGCCTCCAGTTCTTGTGCTGATGTTGGGACTGTCATCCTTTCTTGAGGGTGTTGTCTGACTCCACACTGGCACACAAAATGCGGGGGAAGAGAAGATTAACCCCAGTTTAATAATTTCCCCTAAATTCTTTCTTTCACCCACCCTTGCTAAGCAAACACCAGTTCTCCAGCGTTGTGTCAGGGCTGTGCTTTCCCTCAGCCTCTGCCGGGCTTGGCACGATGAGAGGTTTTGTTACAGCTCAGCAGAGCTGGTTGCACGGTTGGCATCTGCTTTTCTTCAGAGTGCCTGAATCTGGGTCAGGAATATATGTGTCTCTTTCAAATTCCTTGGGGGCCTGACTTGAATCCAGCCTCACTCCTGCTCCCCTGAGCTACCTGCAGCTGGCGGGATTGATTCCCTCCTGCAGGCAGGAGGAACTGAGGGCTGGTTTGGCTGCCCATCCCGGGGAAACCGGGGCCCTGACATGGGTGTCAGGTGTGCAGGAGGGATGGCAGCTCAGATCTGGGTTGGCAGCTGCCTGGCGAGTGGGATTTGGCCCCGGGCAGGGTCAGGCAGCTGCGTTTCTGAGCAGGAGGTTTGCTCTGGAGCCATGTTTCGGCCGCCTTCCTCTCCCCTCCCCCTGCCTGCATCTGGAGGTTCGACACAGGAACCCAGATAGCATCATCCTGAAACCAGAATAGAAGCTTTGGAGGAGACTCGAGCATGTTTGTGTGGTTTTTATCTCGGTTTGGAGATAAAGAGGTGCTAAACAATGCTAAGCTGGCGAGTTGGAGTCCCTCATGGTGCCGTGCAGTGGGGCTGGGGACTGCCCTTGCTGCCCGCTGTCCTGCCAGGGATGTCCCCTGGGTGCTGCATCCCTCCTGGGTGCCACGTTCCCCTGCCAGCACTGCCCCCCACGCCACAGCAAAGCAGGGCTGGTAGCCAGCACCATGCCAGTGGCTTTGCCAGAGAGGAAGAGCAACGTTAACATGAATACTGGCTGTGTGTTTTAGGGAAGGGGGCTTTGCAAAAGAGAAGGAAGTCAGTCCTGCTGATCCAGAAACCACACAGAAGGAAACTAAAAGTCCTTGGTGTCAGCATGGAGGATATGTTAAAAAAACAACAATTAACTCACAAAAGGCAGCAAGAAAGGAAACAGGAAGGCAAGAACTGCAGTTAGACAGGCGGGTTCAAGAGGTGACTTGAGCTAAATCCATGTCCTTAAGGGATGGGATCCAGCCCTGCTCATGGGCGGGGAAGCGACTCGTTCTTTGTCCGTGCAGGACTTGGTATCCTCAAGGTGAGGCTCGGGGACCTCGGCTGCAGTTGCTCTTTATTTGCAGTTGCTTTTGTAGCTGTTTGCAGCAGGTGCAGGGTCACAGCTGGGCTGGGGGCTGCTGGGGCAGAGTGGCCACCTCACCTCTCCACGCAGCTGCTTCTCGTGGTAAAAGCTGCAGCTTTGTGGCAGGAGCGATGCAACAGAGCGAGGGGCTGCTCTTGCCACCTCCAAGGCATCTCTGCCACCTCGAGAGCATCATTGCTTCCTCCCTCCCTTGGCCTGTTCCCACCCAGCAGGGGCAGTGAAGGGCTCGGCGTGGTGGGTGTAACGTAAATTGCAGGGGCTGGTTTGCAGCACAGCAGCATTTCCTCACCAGGGCTCTCCTGTCCTGAGTGGACAGACAGGATGAGTTGTTGGTGGACAAGGAGACGGACGTGACCCAGCTCTCAGTGCTGGCAGCCTGGAGAGCCAGTGCTGTGCCCAGCTGATCCCATGGCATGGGCAGCATGTGAGGGGCCAGGACTGTGCCCCTCTGCCCCACTCTGGTGAGACACCCCTGAGGTGATGCCTCCAGCTCTGGGCTTCCCAGAGTAGGAAGAATACAAGTCTCCTGAAGTGAGTCCAGAGGAGACCATGGAGATGCTCTGAGGGCTGGATCCCCTCTGCTTTGGAGACGGGCTGGGAGAGCTGGGGCTGTTCTGCCTGTAGGGGAGTCTGGGGAGACCTTGGAGCTCCTTCCAGTGCGTAAAGGGGCTCCAGAAGAGCTGGAGAGGGACTTTGGACAAGGACCTGGAGTGATGGAGCAAGGCTTCCCACTGCCAGAGGGCAGGGTTGGATGAGGTACCGGGCAGAAATGTTTCCCTGTGAGTGAGTGAGAGAGAGGAGGGATGAGATGAGCTTTAAGAATCTGTCCAGTCCAGACCATTCTACAGTTCTGTAACACCTTGTACCCCACATGCCCGCTGCTTGTGTGCTGAAGCTCCCTTGCAATGACCTTTTTCTCACAGAGAAGCTGCAAGGCTGGGACATATTATTGCTGTCATTTCTGTATGTAGATAAACCTGACACCCTGCAAAGTGTGTTGGGGCTTGGGTGCATGAATTCAGTCATGTCAAGAGCCCTGTTCCTTGGGGGTGGATAGTGACAGGGAATTCCCTCCCTTTATTCCCAGCCAGGCCCTTGACTTGATGGAGCCTGTTAAGGAAAAGCACGTCTTGGGGACGTGCACATTCTGTAAATCTGGGCTAAAAGATGGGTTGGTCCCACAGCGAGAGCTTTGGGTGCCTGTGGGGAGCAGTTGCTGGGTTGGGCTGTGGTCTGCCATGCCTGTCACCTGCATTTCTCCCTTCAAATTGGGACTTTCTGTGCCTCCATTAGATGAGCCGTATCTTCGCAGGGCAACATTTTTCTTCTTTTCCCAACCTCCAGGTGTCCTTTGAAGCTCCTTTTGCAGGTTTCCTTGCAGCCAAGGATGTCCCCATTGCACCGGACCTGTTTTGGGGGTGGAGATCAGGAAAACGTCCCTTGAACTGGTGCCTTTTGAAACCCATCCCAATTTTGCCCTCGCTCGTGTCACTGGCTCTGCTGTGTGTTCCTGCACAGGCACGAGTGGACTGGGGAGCACGGTGCCACATGCTGGGAAAAGCAAAGAGCTCCAAAGGAAAATACATTTTTGGAAAGGATGCATTTATTTGCCTTTATTTATCTTCCTAAAGCTTTCAGATTAATCTTTTTGATCTTCCCTCTGCAGCTGCGTGGCCAAGGTTTGGTTTCTTTCAGCTGACATTGTGCTGAGAGCCCACGGCGTTGCAAGGGGGGTGTTAAGGAAGGGCAGCTGAATTCCTTTGCTCTGGAGAGGGGCTGTGTGTCGAGCTAACTTTAGTAAGGAGCGACTAAAAAGGGATGCAATAAAAGTATATTAAAAATAGCAAATGGCTGTAGAAAGTGGATGTGAGACTCCCAGTGTCCCTGCTTGTGCCGAGAGAAACGTGGGGCTGTTCAGTAGGAATGGAAAAGTGACAAGTTATGGAGCAGAGCAGAGCACCCCGCTGCTTGTGCAAAGCAAAGGTGAAACCACTTAGAAGTAGGTGAAAGAGATCAGAAGTTTGTACAGTAGATAAAAAAAATCCAGAAATAAAGACTTGAAAGAGATAACAGCTCCTCTGTGTCCTCAGCTCTCAGAGCTGGGGATTCAGCCCCCCAGATTCTTTGTTTTGTAAAAACATCTCCCAGCTGAGATTCCTCTGCGCTTTTTCTTTCTTCCCCCATTTGCAAAATGCTAACTCTGCTCTCTCGCCTGTCTCTCCAATTTGGAGCAATTTACTGGGAGCCGGGGATGAATTACTCAGCACAGAGTTAACCAGCACCTGCTCGGAGTTAATTGGCATGTGTGCTAATTGCCGTGATAGTCACACTTGTGCGAGCGGAGCGCGGGAGGGGGAAGCGGGCGCTGGCGGCTGCCTCCATCCCAGCGCTCCTCGCTGCCTCCCCGGGCGATGCTGAACTCCCTGATCCTGCTTGAGATTCCTGGGAGTGGAAGAGGGTCAGGGTGGTTTTTTTTCAGTGCTCCCCCAGCAGGTTTGCAGGTCCCTTTCCATGCCCTTGGACCCTCCTTGTCAGGGTGTAGTAGCTGGGATGCTTGGCGGTTTCCTTGGAAAGCGAGGCTCAGGAGAAAGAAAGAAGCTGCTGTCTGAGAAGGAGGAGGTGATGATTTAATGAGTGGGGTTATTGTATATAAAATCATTTGAGACCCTGAAAGTTAGAAGTTATTTAGGAGCTCAGCTCCTTGTAGCAGTCCTGTGCTCTGGGTGCTTGGCTGTGCACGGTTCAGGTGCTTAAATTCCACCTGAGCACGGAGGAGGGTCCTGGGTGATCTTGGAGGCTGGGCAATCAGGGAGCCAAAGCAATTTGGTGGTGAAGGAGAGGGAGCTCCAGGGGCAGAGGGGATCCTCCTGGCTTGGGGCTGAGCCACAGCAGCAGTGCCAGCCGGAGGGACGGGAGAGATGAGGGCGGCTCTCCAGGTTTCTTGCTCTTCCAGCTGCTGTTCAGAAACTCGAGCCAGTGGTCGGACTTTGTGAAACAGCCACCTGGGCAGGAAACGTGAAAATACCTGGGTTTAAAAATACGGTGGGGAAAAAACCCAACCTAAAAACAAATAAACTCACCCCAAAACCCCAATTCCATGAAGAAAAAAGGGAGGGGGTTGAAATCCCCTGTCAGGTGCATTTGGAGGGCAGCAAACATGCTGTGCTCTTCTCCATCCCTCCTCTTCACCCCATGCAAGGGCTGCCCTCCCCATGGAGTGTTTTCCTTCTCATGCAGGGTAGAGGGGTCAAGGGCATCACATGGCAGCTCCTTTTCTCCCCATGATGACGAGCAAAAACCTGTTAAGTCACCTTTTTCCTGTGGAAAACTTTATCCAGCAGCACGAGCAAACCCTGAGGCTTGAGACCGTGGTCCCCATCCAACCGAGGTGCTGAGGATGCAGAGTTGGGATTCAGAGCAGCAGGAGGAGGAACCTGGTTTGGTGGTTGAAAAAAGGGGATTTGGTTTGAAACACTTGGGGTGTATTTGTGGCCTGGGGAGAGGAACGTGGTTTGAATCCCACTGCTCCCATGCAAGAAACACCAGCTCGTGTGGAGCTGAGGGCAGGGATGAGCAGCACTGGGGTTTTTTCCTCATCCCTACAAACATCCCATCCCTTGGAGCACTGTGCAGCTTTTGGCTGCCATAGCATCCTGTGAACAAGTCCCGCAACGAAATCGTGTTAAAATATGTTTCCTTTCATTCAGTTTAAATTTACTGCCCGTTGTTCTCCAGTGTTTATTGTTGCTTCTGGAGAGTTCCTCTCTGGTTTGGACAGTAAATCCGCTGTCTTTCAGTGGGTTTCTCTGTCCAAGAGCTGCAGCACACGGAAAGAATTAGCATCTTGCCCTGTGTCTGGTTGAGGAGCTGTTGCTACTTTGTGCTGCTGCTGGTGGTTTTGAAGATGCTGAAGGTGAATATTTTTCAGCCAGTTTAGAGAAGTGGCAACTCTGAAGGGAAAAGCTGCAAAGCAAACCCGACTGAAAGTTCCTCCTCTTCCAGAGTTTCTTTGTGTGTGCAAAATCCTCGCTTTGGTTCCGAGCCTTTGGGCTGTGGGTTCTCTCCTGGGTGGGCTCACAGTGAGAGAAATACTGAGAGGACACTCCAGGTGGATGAAATAAAAATCCTCATTTTCCTTTTGGCTCTTCGTGTATCACCGACCTTCGAGGGATACTCACACGGTGCAAGCTGGAGCAGTGATGCTCTGAAGCTGCTGATGCTGTGCAACTGCTGATGCCCCAGAACTGATAATGCTCTGAAACTGGTGATGCTCTGGGACCTGTCTTTTTGGAGCTTCTCACAGTGGGATGGGGGGGCAGCAGCCAGAGGATATGCCTCTGGCACTGGCTCAGTGTTCCCCATGGTAACAGTGCTCCTCACAGCTGGATGGTTGCTCCTCTTAGCTGCTGGGAAGGAAACATGCACCTATTTTGGTAAATAATGTCTCAGGAATGAAATGCCATCCCTGTATGATCTGTCCTTGCAAAGAATTTTACTGGTGGTATTTATGTGTAAAAAACCCAGGTTTTGCTGCCCTTTGTCTCTCTGGTCTTCTTCCTGGCCTCTCCGTACCTCATCCTCCCTGGAGGGCAAATTGTGGATGGGGAAAAGATGCCCCATTCTCCTCGGGGCTCCTTCAACTTGCACTGAAACCACAGAACATGATGCACGATGAATAACTTTACCCCCAGAAAAAGCAGAGAAAAATATTTAAGTGACTCACATGACTCAGTGAACCCCAAAAAGGAGTGTGGGAGTGAGACCATTTAGGGCTTGTTTGTTGGAACATGGTCTGATGAGGAGGTGAAGGATGGGACCATGGTCTTAAGCAGGGTCTGGGGGTGCTCTGGGGTGGGAGAGGAGCAGGAGGAGCTTGGTCAGGTTGGCTGTGGCTGCTGCTTTGGTATAGGGATATAGGTTTGGGAGAAAAAGCTTTTGGGTTTTTTTAATGCTTTTTTGTGACAAGACCGAGGGCTGGGGACTGCCAAGTTGAGGCAGATAGGAAGCTATTTTGGGACTGTTTTTTTCTTTTGCCTGGGTCTTGGCACAGGGCACCTTGCCTTAAATGCAGTGTTATCACTGCTGTTACCCAGCTGCTCACAGAGAGAGCAGGGAGAAAGACATAGCTGTGGAAAATGAACCGGCTGAAGTTCCCTCTGTGTCCCCTCGCTGCAGTGCAGCACATGCTGGGAAACAGCGTGAGATGGGCTGGGGGGCTGTGCCAGGAGGTGCCCTGGAACATCTGGATGCAGCTTCTGGTGCTGAGGGATGCAGATTGTCGTGGGGAGGCTGCGAGAAGGAGCAGCACTTGTCCCTTAGGGGAGAGTTTTGGGCACACGATAACCCCTAGATCTGCAGAAGCGCGCGGTGTCCAGCTGTGGCTGAGCCCAGTGGAAGGCCAGGCTGTCTCAGCTGCCTTCAGAGTCCTCCTTCCCCATAAGAATTAGGTTTCTGTGCCTGGTTATAAGGTTTCTTTCAAGTAATCAAATAAAGACATTTTAAAATTCCAAACTGGAGATTAGTGCAGAAACTGGAGACGGATTTAAATTGCCCGAGCTAATCACCAGCCACTCGACTGCTTATGACTTTATTAAGAGAAAAAAAAAAAAAGTCTGGAGTGTCACAGAGGAATAGTGATTCACGAGCTCGCTGCTGCCTTCTCCTCCTCCTCGCCCAGCGTGGCAGTGCCCGGCCCACACGTGTCCTGTGGCACGGGTGTCCCTGGCCTCCATCCTTGGGCTTCTTTGAGACCAGTTTGGATAAACCCCTCTGCGGCTCTCCTGGCCCCAGAGCTGGGTGGGAGAAGGAACCAGAGCCCACCCTGGCCTCGGGGGTGGGATCTGGCTGGTGGTCAGAGGATGCTGGGTCCTGGATGGGGTTTGGGAACAGAGTCTCACTCCTGTCTCTCTCTCTGTGCAGGTTTCTGAGCAGCTGCTGACATCTCAGCCCCACTGGATCTGGCCGTGCATGACGGTACCATGAACTGAGCACGGAGCCACGCAAAACTCTTTTTTTTTTTTTTTTTTTTTTTTGCCTTTTTTTTGGCTTTGTTTTCCGTCCGAGAAAAAAGCCCCGCCACGCTCTTTAATGAAAGCATTTTAAAGCGGGGTTACTTCTCCCCTCCCCTGAGCCGAAGTCGTCCCGGGTGCGGTGAGGATTTCCGGAGAAGATGGGGAGAAAAAAGATCCAGATCCAGCGGATCACGGACGAGCGCAACCGGCAGGTCAGTGCTGTCTCACCCTTCTTCCCTTGGGGGTTTTACGTGTCATGCTTCAAAATGACCCATTTCCATCCCATTTTGGGCCACCAGTGCCGTGTTTTTCCCAATCCATAAAATGAGCAGAAGTTTAGACCGGCTCCAGGCGGATCCAGGACCAGGCAAACGTTGTGCTGCCCCCATCCAGGCGTTGCTCCTCGCCTTGGAGCTCCTTGAGCTCTTTCCATCTAAGTGCTTTTCCAGAAGAAAGTATCTTCTCCACTCAGTTAGTTCCCCCCTTTTTTTATTTTTTATTTTTGTCTTGCAGAAAATATATTTCAGTTGACGTTTTCCATGTGGTTTTTCCAATAAAAAACAGCCACAACAAGTATCCATTTTGCTGAACGCAAACAACTCAAATTATTCCTTTTTTTTTTTTCCTCAATTGTAGGCTTAAATGACTCCAGGGCTTTTTTCCTTGGGCTCTCTTGAAGCCAAGCCCAAGACATGCATGTGCATGTGTGTCGGAATGCGTTCATGTATCTCAGAGGAAAAACAAAAACCAACGGATTTTTCCCAAATTTCCATGTTCCTTAAACTGGAGTGGTGGAGCAGCAGCACTTTGCCAGCCCAGGTTTGCTCTGGGATGGCTCTGTCGATGTATTTCCCATTACCACAAGACTTCCAGGCAGGTCCCTTTGCTTTCTGTGCTCCTGGAGTTTGGCTCAGCAGATCCAAGTCTCTGCCTTTAGTCCAGCCACTACTGCACCCCAGCATGACCTGCCACACTTCTTTCCTGCCACTTTCTCTCCAGAAAAACGGATAAAAAACAGTAAAAAAGCACGTGGATATATTCCTAATCCTTAAAGAGAGTCAAAGAACAGAACTGGATGAACCACTTTATGCTCCACAGCAAAACAATAAGAAATTGCAGATTTTCCTCATTATAGCTTCACTTGGTGGTGGGGGCTGGGAATTAAATAGTTTCTGCTGATGTCCCAGTTGCTCCTGGGGCTGTTTATATCCATCATGAGGAGGAAGCAGGGCCGTAGGGGTTATTGAAGGCTCTGGAGTGTATTTTATGGGGCAGTGGTGCAGGGGGGAGTGAGGGATCTGCGGTGACTGGAGCCTTGCTGGAAATTCAGACAGATGGAAAATAATGGGTAATGCTGGAGGGGGATGGCTGGATAGGCCTTCAGGAAAGGAAAGAGGCACTTCTCTGCAGAGGCAGCAGCTGAGTGATGGCACTGTTTCTGAGGGATGAGCTGCTCTTCAGCCCTGGCTGGAGATAAAGACCCTTGCTGAGGTCTCACAGCGTTGGGTGGGATTTGGCAGCAGGAGTTGCTTTGCATGGCTGGGTGTCATGGATTTAGTGCATCTCTGATGTCAGCTGTCCCCAAAACCCAGTTCCCTGGGCTGGGGGACGCTGGTTTTTCCCGGCTGGGCTGGTTCTTCCCAAACCCAGCACGGGAGCATCGCTCTCCAACCCAGTGCAGCACATCTTGCTTTGCTTCCAGGAAACCAGCCCGATCAAATCGGGTGTCAGCAAAGCAGCAGCTGTTTAATTGGTCACCAGCACAGCTTTGCAATCAGTTTTCAGTGCTCCCTTTCTTTGGGAATAAAGGACATACCAGGAAGATGGGACATTTCATGAAAAAGGACTGCTCACGGTGGTGGGATCTGCTCTATGCACTGTGACAGGAGCTGTAAAGAGGGTGAGAACCCTCTTGCTCCACTCTCCTGGTCCATGCTGTAGCTGTGCAATGCCAGCATCCAAGCATCCACTCCCCAGAGTCAGAAGTGTCCCATATTGTTTTATCTCATAGAATCGTGGAATTATTTGGGTTGGAAGGGATCTTAAAAGTCCATCTCGTCTCCCCCACCCCCGGCATGGGCAGGGACACCTTCCACTGTCCCAGGTTACTCCCAGCCCTGTCCAACCTGGCCTTGGACACTGCCAGGGATGGGGCAGCCACAGCTTCTCTGGGCAACTTGTGCCAGGGCCTCAGCACCCTCACAGGAAAAATTTCCTTCTAATATCCCATCTAAATCTCCCCCTTTTCAGTTTGAAACTGTGCCCCTTGTGCCATCGCTATCTGCCCATGTAAAAAATCCCTCTCTCTGTTTGATGAGCCTCTTTAAGTGCTGGAAGGCTGCAGTGAGGTCTCCCCAGAGCCACCTCTGGCTTCTCTCTCTCCTTCCCTCCCTCTCCTGCTGTTGCTGTGGGTCAAGTGATGAGGAGCTGATGCGTGCCTGCCTGCTGTGGCTGCAGGCTGTCGGCTAAACTGGCTTAAACCCAGCCTGGGAGCATCCTCAGCCCACCCCTGCCCCCACAGCAGCCCTCTCCCTGCTCCAGCTGGGGGCAGGGGGCACGGTCAGCTCTCCTGAGCTGCTGGAATGTGAGGCTGGCTGTGCAGGGCACCATCCTTGGCATGCCTGGGTGGCTCCTTGGCGTGCCCAGGTGGCTCCTTGGCGTGCCCAGGTGGCTCTGATGGCAGCTGTGCCTGCCAGGAGAGGAGTGGGAGCAGTGCAGGCATGCGCTGGAGAATGAGGGATTCACCAGTGGTGGTGCAAGGAGGTGGAGGCAGAGCTGCTTTCGACACCTGCGTTTCCACTCGTGCTGCCAAGTTCATCCCCAGCAGGGGCTTGGGGCTGCTGAGGCTCAACAGGGGCTCTTCCAGAGCCTTTGGTGCGAGGTGAAGCTCTTCCCCTGCATCTCACACTGAGCCTGCAGCATCATCTGACCCTGCTCGTGTCCCAGGTTTAGCCTTCCATGGGGACATGAACCACGAGCCCACATGAGGCTCCAGCAGGATGTGGAGCTGCTGGAGTGGGTCCAGAGGAGGCCACGGAGATGCTCTGAGGGCTGGAGCACCTCTGCTTGGGAGTCAGGCTGGCAGAGCTGGGGGTGTTCAGCCTGGAGAAGGCTCCATGGACCTCTAAAGGGGCTCCAGGACCTGGGCAAGGACCTGGACAAGGACCTGGAGTGACGGGACAAAGGGGGAATGGTTTGAAACTGAAAAGAGGGAGATTCAGATTGCATATTAGGAGAAAATTCTTCCCTGTGAGGGTGGGGAGGCCCTGGCACAGGGTGCCCAGAGCAGCTGTGGCTGCCCCATCCCTGGCAGTGTCCAAGGCCAGGTTGGACAGGGCTTGGAGCAACCTGGGATAGTGGAAGGTGTCTCTGCCCATGGCAGGGGGTGGGACACGATCTTTTAGATCCCTTCCAACCCAAACCAGTGTGTGATTCTGTGAATTACAGCAGCAGCCAAAACCAGGGGAGGAGAACAAGTAAGAGTCACTAATGTCATTAGAGGAATTACTGGAGAGGATTTGCCACAACAGATCAGGCCATCAGTCCTTCAGGGCCAGGCTGCTGACTCTGGCAACTGCCAATATGCTTTACATCAGGGGAAAGGCAAAAAATCCCCTGCTAGTGTGGGGCAGTAATTCCTTCCTGACCCCTTTGGTGATCGGCTTATGCCCTGAAGCATGAGATTTGATTACCTTCTTAGACTTACAAGGTTAATTCTTCTAGATGAGGCTCATGCCCAGCGTCAGGGAAGGTTTGAGGTTTCTGTCCCAGGTCATGAGTGGATGCACAAAGCCCTGTTAGGTGATGCTTTTGAGTGATGTGGTGGCTAAATGGCAAATCCTTGCTTTTCTCTGCAAGGTGCAGGCATGCCAATAGAGAGGGATGCTCTTGGGCCCTGTCTGCAGAAGGAATATCCCCTCATCTCTAGAGGGATAACTCGGTGTTTCGCGTTCTGCTGAGCTCTGCCCAGGTTGCTGGTTGATCTGGGGAACATGACCCCACACTCTTCACTACTCAAGAGCAGAACCCAAACCATGCTTGTCCCTGGCCTTCAAGGCCAAGAGCTGCCCCACAGTTTGGACCCCACATCTCGGCCTCACCCCCTTTCCTCCAGTCTTGGTGGCTGAGCCCGTCGTGGTGCCTGGCAAGGTGTGTTTTGGCCAAGTGTCCCCGGCACTGGTGGCTGCAGGAACAACCCTGGGCTGCTTGTTTAGGCGGAGACACCGTGTGTCTTCCTCCCAAGGGCCAGTCAGAGCCTGGAGGCCACCCTGGCAGGGACAGCGAGACAGGTCCTGCTGGGGAAGGGGGCAGAGAGGCAGGTTTTGGTTTTAGAGCCTCTCCTGCCACGGCTGCAGGAGCAGAACTGCAGCTGGGTCCCACCTGGAGTCAGTGCGGCCGCGGCTGGGCTGTGGCACTGCCTGGGCTTGGGAGCTGCCCACCAGCAGAGGTTTTGGGTGGCTGAGAAGTCCAGAATGCTGCTGGGGAGGGGGAGTTGTTGGTGACACGGGGGCTGGCCCTCAAGTGATTGAATCTGCAGCAGAGCGCGCCGGGGCCGGGGCGGCGCTGGCAATGTGAGCGGCCAAAGCGGGCGCACGTGGCGGCCACAGCAGCACAGGGCACCAGCCCTGCACTTTCCAGGGGATGAGGCGATTAGAGCTGAATCTCATTACTGCTTAATTATCTCTGGGAGATGGCGGGGAGGGGCAGCAGCTCCCCTCGCCAAGTGTGCCCAGAGCTGCCCCTGCTCTGCCCTCCCGCCACGCGCGGGGACGCGGTTTTGTCTCGAGGGGCGCAGGACCCTGAGGGTGCATTCTGGGTGCTGCTGCTAGCTCCATGTTGAGCTCTTCAGACCGTGGCTGTGATGCCACTGACAGGCTGAGCAAAGGCAGCAGCCTCATTGACTCTCCTCGCTCCGCTCTGCGAATTAAAGCTGTCCGTTGCAAAATTGATGCTGTGGTGGAGGCCCAAAGTGGAGTTGAGCCTTCCCATGTGGACAGGGAGCAGGTCTTGGCACCCAAGGGCATCTCAGCTCATCTCCAGCCCTTCCCCTGGAGGCTGCTCTGCCTCCAGAGCAATGCTTAGCACAAAGCCGTGACCTCCTGCCTCTTGTTTTCCTTTTCTGCTTTTTATTTGCTGAGAGGGCACTGGCCAAGCGTCGCGCCTTCCCCGTCAGTGTGCCGCGTCTTCTGGGGGTGGGGGACCCTCAGCAGCTGTCTGCACTGCAGCCGGGACAGGGAGCCCCAAACCAGCTCCCTCTCCAGCAGCTGGGTCCTGTTAGCAGCGCGGTGGTGAGAGCTGAGCGTGGGCTGGGAATCGCAGCCCGACGTCTGCCCGGCAGCTGGAGCTGGTGTTGGAGCCAGCACCCAGCCCCAGTCCTGGCCCCAGCCCCCAGCCAGCTCTCCAGGATCAGTCCTGCAGGAGCTGCCTCGTCAGCTCTGGTTACAGCTCAAGGCAGGGTGGGTCGGGGAGGCAGGGGATCCCATTTGGGCAGGCAAGGAAGAAAAACACCCCAGGGAGGTTACACAAAGGGACAGCAAGATGAGAGCGGCAGCTGGGCAGGCCCCTGGCACAGAGGGGTTTGTGGTGCCCTTGGGGAAGCATAGCCTAGTGGGATAAGTGGGGGCTGGTGAGCAGGAGAGTGGGTCAGGGGTGGGATGGGCACCCCTGGGTGGTTTTGGGATGCTGAGCCCCAGCTCTGTGGTCTCCAGGGTTGGGTACTCGCAGTGCAGCTGCAGCAAGCGAGGACAAGATCTCCATCGCTTGAATATTCCACTTAAAAACCCGCAGCCCCCGGACAGATGGCAGCTCTGCTGGGGATTTTGCTGAAATTTATTTTCTCTTGATTTGGCAATATGTGATTTCCAACGCTGATAATCATCTTTGTGAAGTGTCTGCCTTTGGAGGATCCCAAAATAGGCAGCAATATGAACCGTTTGGAAGAGGGAGGCGAGAGAGGAGAGCGTGGGGTTGGGTCCAGTTGGGGAAACTGAGACAGAATATTCCTTCTGCACTCCCCTTCCTTTTGCTCTTCCTCCAGTGGTCGTTCCATTTTCCTCTGGGAGCTGTTGGGTCTGTGGCAGCAGGGACGCAGCTTCTCACCGTGGCTGTCCTTGCTTTCAGGTGACCTTCACCAAGCGCAAGTTCGGCTTGATGAAGAAAGCCTACGAGCTGAGTGTCCTGTGCGACTGCGAGATCGCCCTCATCATCTTCAACCACTCCAACAAGCTGTTCCAGTATGCCAGCACCGACATGGACAAGGTGCTGCTCAAGTACACCGAGTACAACGAGCCCCACGAGAGCCGGACCAACGCGGACATCATCGAGGTGAGGCTCCCCAGCTTTGCCACCGTGGTAGAGCCAGGGCTGAGTCTCTGGGAATTAGGGTGCAGGAGGTTGTTGCACGGTGGGGATGGAGCAAGCAGATCTCCCACACTCAGTGCCGGGTGGATTTTGCGTGGTTTTGGTTCGGCCTACAGAAATACTCTGCTCTGGGTACTAGAGTTGAAGCTGTCTCCAGTTGTGTGTTGACCTACTGCTTTGAGACTTGAGGTGCAGGTTTGCTCTGTGGGACCCAGGCAAGCCACGAGGTGGATTTGGAGGCAGCTCCTGGGGCTGCTGCTGGAGTGCCTGGTGCAGCTGGTGGCATTGTTCTGAAGTGCCTGGTACAGTGGTCACATTGCCCCCACCTGATATTCCGACGGGCACAGTGGGGTTGTGGGAGGGCTCCAGTGGCCAAATTGCAGGGGAATTCAGGTGAGATGGAGCAGGTGGGATGGTCCAGTGCCTGCTCAAAGCATGGCCAAGCTCATGGGTTGGTGGGTTTGCTCCAGGCTTGTCTGGCTGTGTTTTGTGGGTTTCCAGGGATGGCCCAACCACGCTCAGTCTGACCCATCCCCAGCACTGGCACCGTGCCCAAACTGTGCTCACTTCAAGGCTGCTCTCCTCCAGCCTGCTGGCATTGCAGGAGATGCTCAGCTGCCTTGTGCTGATGGTGCCCCCACACTGACCCTCTCCACAGCTTTGTCCTTGTCCCTGGTGCTGGCAGAGCACTGCTGGGCCGGAGCATGGGGCACATTTGGCTCGCAGGACGGTGCCAGCAGTGCCTTGGTCATTGGTCACATCCTCTCAGCAGTGGCTGTGCAGATGGAGCTGCAGGATCCTCAGCATGGGGGCAGCTGCCATTAAACCTGGGCAGACAGGCAAATGAAGGGCTTGGCTTTGTAATTAGTGGCGTTATGGGCATCAGTTAATGCCCTCAGAGCCACTGGTGGCAGAGAGGAGCAGCACGGCCTGCACTGCTGGAGGAATTGAGCTTCTGCTTCTGCCTTTGAATTCCTTTGGTGCCCCTTGGCCAGTCTGCCCAGGCTTTGATTTCATGAAGGAGAAGGAAAAAAACCCAGCCTGCCTCTGCCCCCCCCAAAATCTTGCTTTCTTTTTCTTTTTTATGCTCTGTAAAATGTGTCTTTTTGAGAGATTTGGACTTGAGGATTTCACCCCATGGCTGAGCCAAGCATCTCGCAGCATCTGCCTTCCTTTGCTGGGGTTTGGAGACTCTTCTGCCACAGCACAGTTTTGCAGGGGCCTTGAAAATAGTTCCAAAATGTCTTTTTTGGCCAGTTTGAGCCAGGTCATGCCCCTTTGCTGTGCAGATGCCGGCGGTTCCCTGCCGCAGCCTCTCCGGGATGCTCAGCCTGCGCTCGCAGCATCGAACAGATTTGTCTTGGCCTAAAAATACCATAAACATTTTGGGCAGCGTTCTCTGTTCCCTTATGGTCCAAGATGCAAACACTCCCAAGCCGACAAGTTACACACAGTCCTTGGCACCCAAAGAAACACTGTGTTTGCACCACATGAAAAGCTGGATCTGCATCCAAAGCCAAGGAGAGGAACATCGGGAGCGGAAGGATATTGGTGGATGGCAAGAAAAAGAGCCCAAACACGCCGGGCTCGGCATGGCTTGCTGGCAGAGCTGTCGTGGAGCAAAACCTGCTGGGGTGCAGGCAGGTTTGGAGGCTGCTCAAGCATCCCTCCTCATCCTTGTCTTGTCTGGGAGCAGGGTTGTGGCTGCTCTGAGATTTTTACTGTTTCCTGAATCCGTGCCCCCAGGAGACCTTTCCTGCTCTTGGTGCTGATTTCTGTTTCCCCTCGCCCAGGTCAGGTTCCAACAGCTCAACTGTGTCCCCACTGCACACAAATCCAATTTATCTCCTGTTTCTTGGTGGCTCCCAGTTGAACTTGACTCACAAAAAGTATCTTCTCATTCTGGAAGCTTCCCTACATTGAGCATTTGGAGACTGTGAAAACCCAGGCTGGGAATTTGCCACCAAATGTGATTTTAAGTGGATTTCAAGGGGCTGCTGCATCAACCCACCTTCCCTATGATTGTCTGCCTGCCTTTTCTGCTGAGGGATTTGGCCCTGAGTGGCTCTGGCAGCATCTCAGGAAGGATGAGGAGCAGCCAGGACCTGGAGGAATTGAGGCAGAAGCCTCTTGATTTTGTTTTTCTGGTGGAAGGGGGAGCAAGCAGCAGCTCTGGAGGGCTAAGCCAAGCACTGCCAGGCTGGGGGCTCCTGGGGCCAACAGCACTGGTACCACAGCTCAAGGCAGGATGAGTTGCTCTGTCCAAATGACATTTTAAAATGACAGTAAACATGAGATCTCCTGGTTTTTGGTCCTGGAGAGGTGGATCTGAGGGTGGGACTGGGGGCACCCCATCCCTTGCTGCACAGGAATGTCCTTGAGGGGTTTATCCCCTGGATATTTAGTGAGAGGCAGAGCTGCTCCATGCTGAGCATACACAGCCCTAGCTCAGGAGGGCTTCCACACCCCAGCTGCCTTTTGGGGACCATTCCCTGTGGGGACCCCCCTGTGTTTCAGCTGTGCCAGGGCTCAGCAGTGGCTGCCAGGAGTGGGATTCAGCCACACAACCCCCGCAGCTTCTCCGTGCCCGGCAAAGTCCTGGTTATTGCAGGCTTTTAAGTCTGAGAAAATCTCTCTAATGCAGAGAGGGGGGTTTCCTTAATCAGGCGGGGGCCAGCTGAGCCCCCAGACAGGCACGCTGGGTGCCACGTGCCCGCCCGGCCTGGGATCACGCCGGCTTTGGTCCGCGCTGTCGCTTCTCGTTTCCTCCCAGCCTGGCTGACGTGCCAGCTCCTGATAAGGGACTTGGACAGAGCAGAGCTCGCCGGGCACCAGGATGCTCCACAGCCAGTTAAAGGCACACAGCCCTTTCTGCCCTTTCCTGAATGTCCTGGAGGGGCTGATTTTCCCCTAATTCGCCTTCCTGGGGTTGTCATTCCCCAGGATGTGTTCAATCAGACGTTCTGCAGGATGCTGGGGAGGTGGCAACATGCAGAGGCAGCTGCCAGTGTCAATGTCTTCATCCTCGTTCTCATCCTTATCCTCGTCCAGACTTCCCCAAAGCCCAGAGTGGTTGAGTCTCCCTCCTCTAAGGGAAGTCAACCGCATCCTGGTTGAGCATCGTTTCCTCTCACATGTTCTGCATTTCCTGCTGCTCTCTTACCCTCTTCGGGTTGGAAATCTGCTCCCCTGTGAGCTGCAATCATGGCAGTCAGAATATTGCCTGGAAAAGCAGGATGTGCCGTGGGTCCTGATAGAATGGGGGGGACCTGAGCGTGGCAGGGGATGACTGAAGTGGGCTTTGCTATGGGAAGTTCTCACCCTGGTTTTCTCTGAACATTTTCTGCTGTAAAGGAATTGCTTTTAAACCTCTTCCATATGAAAAATTGTTGTGTTCTGCTGGCTGCAGCCCAGTGACAGAAAGGTTTCCTGAAAACCTCTTTGCATCTTCTGTTTTATCCCTGGCAAAAAGAAAGAGGAGAAATGAGAAGGAAAGTTCTTTTCTAAAAGACCTTGCAGAGATCCCAAAAACAGGAATCTTTGGGTTTGATTCCCGCTCCAGCAGAATTGTTTTCCTTTTACATCATCTTGACAAAAAGCTAAAAATGTGGGATGCACTTTTTTTTTTTTTTTTTTGGTAAAAAAAAAAAAAAAAAACCCGAAAGAACCAGCAGCCAACGCCCGTATGGCTGGAAGTGGCATTTTGTTGTCCCAGAGCTCTCGTTGAGCAGCAGATTGCTGCAAGCCACGCCGCCTTGGCTCGTGTCCTGCTGCGGCTCCGGCCCGGTCACTCCCCGCCGCCGGTGCTTCCCGTCCCACTGTGCTGCAGATCAGCCCTGCCAGCTCTGGAGCTTGTCCCCATCCCCTTCCCTGCAGCTGCTCAGTGTCACAGGTCACAGTCCCAGCCCCAAGGTCACAATCCCAGTTCAGGCTCGCTGTCCCAGCTCACGGGTTACAGTCCCAGCTCACGCTGCTGCCTGTAGGAAGGATTTTTTTCCCTTCTGGGGCTGCTGGTGGGTGTCCTGCAGGAGCAGGGATGGCGACACCACAGCTGCCCCTCACAGCTCAGCTGCTGAGGACGCACCCTGCAAGGAACTGTGGGTCTCACAGACAATGAAGTTATGACTGATTTTACAAAGTTGGTGGCTGGGGAGAGCAAAGAGACCAAGGCAAAGCTGGGGCACCAAGTGTGTTAGGCCCAGAGAGAAAGACCTGGGCAAAGATGAAGGGGTGATGCTGCGAGCTGTTTCGGGGTATGGGTGAGCAGAGCCACATCCACCCCGTTCCACTGCTTTCCTTGACAGACTTGTTGAGGGAACAGCCCCCAGGATGATTTTGTTTGGACTTAGAAATGGCAAAATGCTGAGGCTGGTGGTGGCAGCCCCTTGCTCGTCCCTGTGCTTGGTTCAGGTTTCAAATACGGGCAAAGCTTAGGGGCACTGGGAGCTGCTTAAAAACCTCCCTGGTGGCAGCGTTGCTGCAGGTTTTAGAAAGGATGTTGTTTCTTGCCTGAAACCTCCTGAAAAATGCCATTGTGAGGTTCCCTCCTTTGAGGGTCCTGGGGGATGGCAGTGGCTTGTCCATCCCCGCAGCTTCTGAACCTGCCAACAGCTGTTGCTGGAGGAGAGGAGTTTTCAGGGATGTGAGGGATTACCTTCCTGATCCCCAGGCAGGGAAGGGAGGGCAGAGATGAGAGGTCCAGCTCCTGTCCCTGCAAGGGGAATCGTGTTGAGGTGGGCACAGCCCCGTGTTAGACACCAGAGAGTCTCTCCAGTGCCTGAAGGAAACCCGGCTTCATTGCTTCACTGCTCATGGAACAACTTTTTCCATTTTGCCTCCGAGAGAGAAAAAGGAAAAATCTTTTTTTTTTTTTTTTTTTTTTAGAGAGAAGCTCAACTTTCCGTCTTTTGGCTGCGTCGGCGAAACAAAAGGTTTTGGGGAAAAAAAATCCACAAAAAGCAGTTTCAAAAAAAAAAAAAAAAAGGCAAAGCTGTTCCTTCCCCACCAGCAGCACCTCTTCCTCTTTTAGGCCATTCTGAGAACAAACAAGGACATGTACAAAAACAGAAAAATAAGAGGGAAAAGTCCTCGGGAAACTGCAGAAAAAGGCCTGGGAATCTCCCGTTCACGGCAGTGATTGATTCCCAGTGCCTTGCTCTACAGACACTCAACGCAGGAATCAGGGATACCAGGAATTACTAAGTACTATTAGGTCTAATATTAATATTAGGTATAAGAATTATTTGTTATTATTATTGGATAATTAGCTAATAATTATTAGGTATCAGGAATTACTGGCGACACCCAAACAGGGCATCAGATGCCACCATGGTCAGGAGTGTGTCGGGTCCTTCTGTATGTGAACGAGGACATTTCCCCTCTGCACCTAAACCCAGTAACCAGGGTGAAAGTGGTGCCTGGGAAGGCCCAGGAAGGAGTAGTTTCAATGGAAAATATTTTGAAAAGCTTCATCTGGATGGAGAACAGGCTGGGGGTGGGTGTGGTGCCCTTTGTTTGGCCGTGGCTACCTGGCAAAAGGATCCATCGAGCCCAGCCTGTGGTGCTGAGCAAATCCTGCCAGCAGTGTTCCCAACCCTTCTGGAGACATCCTGGGTTTTATTCGCTCCAGCAGCATTTCCCCCAGAGGCTCTGTGTTTCCTGGAGCTCGCAGGTAGTTGAAGAGCCACTCCCAAATACACTTTGGCCTCAGAACGGAGATGTTTGTTGCTGTTTAGGAAGGCAGAGAATTGTCAAGACTTTTTTTTTTTTTTCCCTGCTGAATTTGGCATGAAAAGGGATCAAGACTTCCAGGAAATTCTGTATCTTTGACTCCTGAAAAAAAAAAAAAAGAAAAAAAAGAGCTGGCAAGTGCTGGTTCTGTCATGACGCCTAATTGCTTTCGGTATGTTGAAAATAGAGGGATTCAAAGTGGATCTCAGTGCACTGCTGAATATGAGAGAGGGACTTTGGGGTGTCACTGTGCCCTGTGGTCACCGGGCTGCTCCTCTTGAGGAGTGGTTGTCTCACCTCATTACCTCGATGTGGCAGTGCCCGGCACCTTTCCTGTTTGAGCCCAGTCTTGGTGTGGGGTTCGCTGCCCAGTGTTGTCACCATCACCCCCTGTGTCACCCCCAGCAGGGCTTGCAGCAGCCGCTGTGCCACCTTTCCTGTCGTGTGATGCTCTTCCTATGGCACCTTTGCGTTTGGCAAATGCCGCTTGGCTGGTTTTGTCAGGAAATTCTGACAAATTGGACAATTTGCCTATAATTTTGGGGTTTATTTTCCTATTTGGCTGTTTGTAAGCAGGTTTTCCCTGTTTTTTGCAGGACAGCAAAGAGCATGAAGGTTTTTTTCCCCTTCGTGATGTTGTGGCACCTGAAAGTGATGAAGATGCCTGAGTTCATGCAGGGCCAAATTCAGTCCTGGTGTAAACAGAACCTTTGAAAACAAGGAAGTTTCTCTCTGTTGCTCCCCATGCTGTAATTCCTAAATTAGAGACACCCTGGCACCAAAACCCAGGGGCTGTATCCTGACTTTTTAACCCCATTGAGGCCAGCGACGTCTTGGGGCGATGCCGTTGATTTGTGCAGGGGCAAGTCCTGGTCCGTGCAGGCCGGGGGATGTTCTTGGGGGGGACCTGCCCGTGTTCCCCACCTCCACTCCCCCATCTCAGACTGTTCCGGTTGTGTTTGCAGACGTTAAGAAAGAAAGGTTTTAACGGCTGTGACAGTCCAGAGCCCGACGGCGACGACTCCATAGACCAGAGCCCCTTGATGGAGGATAAATACCGCAAAGGCAGCGAGGATCTGGATATCCTGTTCAAGCGATACGGTGTAAGTACCTGCCCGTGGCTGGAAAACCTTCATTATATGTTCTTTTCTGTTTTGTTTCTCTTCTGTTCGACTTCCCCTCAACCTCGTCCCCCGCTCCCTCCCCGACGCCCCCGTGTCCCCCCACACGTAACAGGCGCTGAACAAGAAGCACAGGGAGTGCGAGAGCCCGGAAGGGGATGAAGTGTTTGCGCTGACCCCGCAGACGGAAGAGAAATATAAAAAGATTGATGAGGAGTTTGATAAAATGATGCAGAGTTACCGGCTCGCAGTGAGTAGCTGGTGGCCTGCAGCCCCCTGGTCCCCTCCCCGGTGCCTCCAGGTGATGGGGGGGTGGATTTTGCATGGCTTTGCTTTGGAGCCTGCTATGCCTTGGGAGCCGATGCCAACAGCCCCTGCAGCCCTGAATGCACCTGGCTCTTGAGCGCCCTTCCTGTTGCCCATCCTTGGAGAAGTCATTCCTACTAGCTCTGGCATTCCTGACCCTCCTTGGCTCTGGCCAGGCAGTGCAGGATGGTATTGCTTGTCTCCTCTCCTCTACTGCAGGTACTGGATTAAGGATTCCTTTTTCACCCTCTTTTCCTCAAAAAAACGAGATTTTTGTCTGGGTTAAGATCCCAGTGTTCATGTGAGCTGGTGGCGGGTGCCGACCTCTCACATCCTTGCAAAGCTCAGCTTGGTTTGGGCTATTCCACATTAATTCCCCCCAAATCCACCGAGCCCTCAGGGCAGCTGGTGGCTGTGGCAGAAATCCAGGGAGGCTTTAGCCTGTGATCCCGGAGCTGTCACTGGCACTGGGGTGGCATCAGGACAGTGCTGAAA
The DNA here is from genome assembly GCF_031753505.1 of Anomalospiza imberbis. Classification (NCBI taxonomy): domain Eukaryota; kingdom Metazoa; phylum Chordata; class Aves; order Passeriformes; family Viduidae; genus Anomalospiza; species Anomalospiza imberbis. The sequence continues at coordinate 2,125,079 of NC_089709.1, forward strand.
GGGATTTGTGTCAGGAGACGGGAGGAGGAGGGGGACACGTTTCAAATTAGTTGTTAGTTCAAGGGAGCAGAGACTATTGATGCAGGCAAGGGCTCTTCGGGGGATTAGCCCCGAGTTGCTGCAGCGGTAATTAATGCTGCGGGAGCAGGGGGGAAGCGCCTGTCCAGGGCTGGATGCAGCACAGCAAGAATGACACACACAGCCCCACCCAAAATAATCTGCCCTGCTGTGCTTTGCAAGCCCCCACAATTTAAAATTCTGGCTTTTGTCGAGAACTGGGCCTTGTGAAATCCCCAGGTTTTGTTTTGCTGACTCAGCGCTGTGTTGCTCCACGAGGATCCCAAAATCTGCATTTTGATCCCCTAGATCTCGGGGTGGAGGGGGTGGGGAGGCTGCCCTGAGACCTGGGAGGGCTGAGGAGGTGGAGGAAAGTGAGGTGCAGGTGGTGATGATCTCTTGCAGCTCTACTGTGACAACGAGCTCAGCCCCATGAGAGGGGCTCAGGGCAGGATTAGCTCTCTCAGGACGTGGATCTACCTCAGCCTCCCTGGTTTCACTAGGGGGGTGCAGATTCCCACCCTACCACGGTGTGTGGGGTGGGAGTAGAGCCCCAGCAGGACGTGCACTCCCCCCAGCACCTGGCACAAGCCCTGCCACTGGTGGAAAACAGGCTGAAAAGCCACCTGAGCTTTGTCCTTAGTGCAGAACACCCTCGTGAGCAGGGGCTGCTCAGCATCAGAATGTGTCTGCTGCGAAGGGAGGGCCCTGAGTAGGCCCCCATCATCCAGACATGCCAATCCAAAGGGACAATCTGTGCCCAGAAGTCCTTTCAGCAGGTGACATTCAAGTGCCGGGTGGCTCCTCATCAGGGCACAGCATCTGGCTCCCCCACTAAACCTCCCTGGCAGCAAGGGGCCCAGCAGTGCAGGTGGAGCGTGTGTGGTTGAAGAAGACGCTTTTCCATTTTAACGCTGGGTTGGTTTTGTGTGTGACCAGAACTAACCCAGCGGGGTGGCCGGGGCAGCTTAACGACAGCCGCGTCTGCTAACGAAGGGCCTCGCTGGGGCTGCTGCCTCTGGTGTTTGCCCTCCCCTCTAACAAGAGCAGAAATCGTGGATTTTGGCTGATGTGTGCATCTTCTCCCCCAGACTTTGGACCGATGTGCGAACCGCCATTGTGCCCTCTCTGGGGCTGGGTGTCCTGGGTGTGCCGGGGCAGTGTCAGCCTGCTGCGTGTCTGCAGGTGCAGGGGGTGCAGCTGGATTAAGGCAAACCTCGGCTCCTGGGCTGGCGCATCCAGCTCACAGCTCTACCACGGCGTTGCTCATGCCATGGTGTGGAGGAGCTTTAGCTCTTCCTCTCCCTCCCTGGGAACGCTGCGCGCACACGGGCGCGTTGGCAGTGATTTATTACGCAACGCTGCTCCGGTGTTCGTGCGACGCCCAAGAAACCTTCCTCCTCCTCCTCCTCCTCCTCTGATTCTGCTGCCGTGCAGGATGAGCTCCCGGGCTGAGCAGAGGGAGGGCTCCGTGTTCCAGCTCTCCCTGCTGGTGTAGGAGTTGCTGAGCCCGTCCCTGTGAGCGGCAGCCCCAGGAGCGGTGCCGCAGCGCAGGCTCAGAGCCGCTGTCCTCGTGGCTTGGCTGCGGCCGCGGGATATCTCTGAAGGACAGGATGCCCTTGGGAGGCAGGTGGGGAGAGTTCCTGGCAGTGAGGCGTGGGTGAGCACTGTCCTACTCCTTCCTGCCATCCCCCTCTCTCACCTCAGGGGCAGGACCTGTACAGGAGCAGATTTTTGGAGGAGAGGGGGCTGCAAGGCGGCGGGGACATGCACCAGCTGCAGTGGGGGGACCTTGGCTCCCTCTTCCCTCGCTGGTGCAGCCTGTGGGGTTCCACCTCTGGCCTCATGATGGTCCCATTCAGTGCTGGGCTACTCTCCTTCTCCATCCCGAAGCAAATTAAAGTGGGACTTAAGCAAAGCCCGTGCTAAAGCCTCTAAGCAGGTGCCAGCTCCTGTTAACGAAGAGCAAATCAGTGACATAAGAGAAACGGCTGGGATAATCACAGCGGGTCTGGCTCCCACGGGACGCTGGTAGGTGAAGCTGGTCCTCAACCTGCAGCCAAGGATAGGGCTTTAGTGATGCTCCCGCATCCCTGGGATCAGCTCGTCCTTCCCAGCAGCTGCCAGAGGAGACAGGATGGATCCCAGAGTCACCCAGGGGCTCTGTGGAGCAAAATGATTCTTTCCCAGGTGCTCGGCCACCAGCAGCAGTGCCAGCCCAGAATGGGGATCCACTGCTGGATTCCTGCTGGCTGAGGAGCGGCCTCATAGAATCCTGCCTGGGGTGAAGGGCAGTGCCAAGCTTGGCTGCTATCGGTGCTGGTGGGGGCAGACCACCAGGCTGGTGCCCACCTTCATGCTCTGGGCTGCTCCCAGCCTCTCCTTCATGCCTGCCCTGAAAACACAGGGAGTAAATAAATACAGCCTGAAAAAGAGGCCACAAGAGTTGTTTGCAGAGCTCGGGTGTGTCCGAGAGGATGGCCCGTTGCTCTTCCTGATGTTCCCTGGTGGGGAACTGGGCTCTGGTGCATCCCCTGCAGGGTGCAAGTGTGGGTTTGAGCGCAGCACTGCAGGTCAGCAGTGGAGTTTTGAGGAGCCTGACTGTCTCCCCTTGGTCAGCAGCTGTGCTGTGCTGCAGGAACTCGGCTCCCCTTTACCCCCTGCTCTCTGTTCAGTCCACAGTGCCCGCTCCGAACTTCGCCATGCCCGTGACAGTGCCGGTGACCAACCAGAACACGCTGCAGTTCAGCAACCCGGGCAGCTCGCTGGTGACCCAGTCCCTCGTGACCTCCTCGCTGACAGACCCCCGGCTCCTGTCGCCGCAGCAGCCGGCGTTGCAGAGGAACACGGTGTCCCCAGGGCTGCCACAGCGGCCAGCCAGTGCAGGTGAGCCACACTGCACCCCTTGCACCCTCCCCTCATCCTTCCTGCCTGGCCAGGCTTGCGGCACCGAGCATGGGGCATCCCTGAGGGAGGGGACAGCCCTGCTGCTTCCGTCCCCTGTCCAGGAGGAGTCCACATTCCAGCGGCTGTGGGTGGCAGAAGCATCCTGGAAGGGACGCTGCCCCTCTGTGTGCTCCTGCCCTCTTGCCAGCCATTGATGCCCTGTTTGTGCCTTGGCCCCAAACCTAGGGCAACCTCCGCATCCTACCCAGGTCTCTTTGAGAGCTGGATCCCTGCAGATCTGTTTCGGGTTGGGCAGTGCAAGATGAGTCACCTGGCGCCGTTCCCGGGCTTGGGGGTGGCTGCTGGCATCCTACTCGCCGGTGGCACTCCGGTGACATGGGTCTGGCTGCCTAAAAAGGGCTGTTCTCAGTCGGGCCATGCTGGTTGCAGTTGGCTGTGGGCGATTACTCATGTGGCTCTGCTGACAGATCTGAGGAGCAGTCATTTCCAGCAGGGACCGGCGATGGGTGGCACAGGACAGGGTGGGGGAGAGGAGTTGTCACCCACGTCCCCTGCAGTGACAGGGGGGGACAGGGATGACGTGTGACCACAGCCCGGCTCTCCCATAGTATGATCATAAATAATATTTCTGCTATTTTGGATGGCACAGATGGTCTGTAAAAGCCACCCGGGCTGCAAATGGCAGAGCTGGTGCCAGTCACCACCCGGACGTCTGGGTCCTCAGCTGTGGCCCCTGAGGCTTTGAGAGCTCCAGGGAGCTTTGCAAAGGGGATGGATTTGGAGAGATTGCTCCAGATTTGGAGAGATTTGGATGGATTTGGGAGGTGCTTCCAGAAGCAGGTGGTGTGGTGGGTCAGGGTGAGCAGGAGGAATGGCCTGGCTGGGATGCAGCAGGAACCGTGGTTCAGAGACAGCTTGCTTGCTCACTGCTCTCGCCATGGTCTCCAAAGTGCCTCAAAGTACTCAGGTATCAGGATGAGGCCCCAGACCTGCAGGACAGGGGTCATTCTGCTCTAGACTGGTCCCAGGGAGCAGCATTTCACTGCAGGCAGGATGGCAGAGCCTTCCTCGGGCACAGGCAGCCGTCGCTGCAGCTGCAGGGATCTCCTGCCCTCTCGTAGGCCCCTCAGCTGCGAGCAGAAGAGGCTTCCTGGTAAAGCAGACCCCTCTGGGGGCTCGCCGTTTCCAGCTCACTCCCTGCTCGTTTGAGGGGGATCATTTTGCGGTTGTGAGCGCAGAGGTGTTCCAAGTCCAGCCATCTGTGTCTCATTCACTCGCTGCCTGGGACACGGAAGAAATCCTGTTTATAGGAGCCAGGGCCTTGCATGTTAGAAAAACTCCTTTTTTTTTCCCCTAATTTTTTTTAGCATTGCACCAGAGCCGGTTGTGTTGTTTCCAAAGCAAACGCGCAGCGAGCGCTGGGTGGGTACCTTGACAGCGCCTGGTGCTGCTGGCTCGGGGATGGTGTGGGAGAAGGGCAGCCAAGGGGGATGTACGGGGCTGGGGGTGGGGTTGGCATCACTCACCCAAGGAGGTGGGCCCTCTTTGGCAGCATAGGCACCAGTGCCTAGGGTGCAGGTGGGGTCCCACAGCAGGGCACAGCCACAAAACCCTGGTGGAGTCCCTTCTCTGGGACTTTGGAGGCACAGGGACCTCTGGCTTTGCATCCCCATCCCTTGACGTGGGGGCGCTGCAGTGTCACGTTTGTCACATCTAGTGAGTCATTTCACCCTTTCTCAGGCCATACAGTTTTTTGGGACCAATCCTGCTCCCATATGGGGAGCAACTGTGCTTCCCTGCACGGCAGCAGCTCAGCCCTCCCACCCTCCTCCAGCTTTCAGGGGCTCACTGCAAGCCCAAAGCTGAGAGCCACGGGCTGGATAAAGATTTGTGTCTCAGGTTTCCCCATCTGGGCTGAGAAGGGCTGGGCAGTGGTTAGAGGTGGGGTTTGGCACCGAAAGCCCCTTGTTGGCCAGCCCAGGGCTCCGGGTTGACTGCGGTCGCAGCTCCGGAGCCTCCGCGCCGGCTGTTGGCTGCAATCGCCGCCCGCGGCGTGGTCAGGCAGCCCCGGCTGGGGAATAGGTGGCTTTCAGAAATAACTTCATAACAAGGCAGAAGAAAGATCAAGTCTTCTTCCAGGCGAGGCAAAACGTTCTGGTTTTTGGGAATAAAAAGGTCTAGTTTTTCCCAGCCTGGTGGGGAGTGTCAGCGCTTTGCTGCAAGTGTGGGGACCATGGGAGTCGGGACCGCTGTGGCATCCTGGCAGTGTGGGATGGTTTCCACTCGGTGTGCGCATTACAGGGGGGATTTTGTTTCCCGTCATGCTGCCGGGGCTCTCTCTCCCCCGGCAGCACCAGCTCTGTGTCCCCCAAAGGGGGGCTTGGAATAAAATAGCTGCAGTGTTTTCCAAGCTGCCTCCTTTGGAACAGGCTCCTGTGCACCTGGCTCCTTCCCAAAGGAAACGGATCTGCCTGGATAACGTTTCCCAACCTGATCACCAGGAATGCTGCTCATTTTGCCCAGTACTTTCTCCCCAGGAAGACAGTCCTGCTTTTTTTCCTCTGCCTTCTTCCACTGTGCCCCCTGCCTTCCTGCCCCCCAAAAAGCAGGGACGTTCACCCAGTTCCTGCATTGATGGTGATCCCGTCTCTCCTCTTGCTTTCCAGGGGCGATGCTTGGGGGAGACCTGAACAACACGAACGGAGCCTGCCCCAGCCCCGTGGGTGAGTAAGGAGCCTTTCAGCCCCTGGCTCCATGTGACACTCCTGCCCTCGGTTTCCCCACACGTCCCATGGGATTTTGCTTTGCTGTTGGGCCCTGCTGGTCCATAGGGAAGCGCTGGAGAAGATTTTGGGAGGGGCTGGCATGTGGAGCTCCAGGCCAGTGCCTTTGTTGGGGGAGCTGGTTTCAGTGGAGACCCCAGTGACCAAGGAGTCTCCATCTACCCAGGATTCCAGGAAGAGCTGGAGAGCAGGGAGGTGACCCCCAAAGACCAGGATTTGGGTGGCTCTGGGTTTAGCTCCTGGTGCTGCAGCCAATTCTCCGCCACCCTCGGGTGATCCATTAACACCCAGTTCCTCCTCGTGCTTGGACCCTATAAAGGAACTTTACTGCAAGGAAAAAAAGCTCATTAAGAGCCTTTTCCACTGTGAGAGCCTCAGTGCTAATGAGGCTCAGGCCTCATGGCTCAGCTCCTCAGCTGTAAAATGCACTAACAATATCTCCATCCCCACGTCTGCCTCTGCCATCTGCAGGCTGAGGATGTTGGGCCACTGCTGGTGTAGGCACAGCCCAAAAGCCAGCAACAGCCCTGGGTACTGCTGGGAAGCAGCTGCTGCTATCGGCACTGGGCTTGGCAGTGGTCCCAGGCTTGGCAGGGTAGATGCCATCCGTCCCAGAGCAAAGGCAGCCTTGCTCCTGAGCCTGACTCCTCACCCCTTCTGGGCCTTTTTGCAGTAGGTGTCCAGCCGACGGCACAGGGGAGGAGTGTGGAATTCCACATTGCCCCAGTAAAAACCAAACTGGAGCCAGCTCCCACAGGTTTTTGGGTGGGGTTGGTCCAGTTGTGGTTCTGCAGCACCGTGGCCACCCGACCCCATCCCCTGCACCGTGGCTACTTCCAGGAATAGCCATTTCCCTGTGCCGGGCAGCGCCGTGCCAGCGCCGGAGGGATTTCTTGGCAGAGCAAAACCTGCCAGGGTGGTTTGTGGAGCAGCCTGGGCTTCTCACAGCACCCAGCACGGAGCTTTGCTGATCCTTGAGGGCAGAAGGAAGGGGCCATCGTGCCACAGCCCCCAGGCAGCTCCGCGGCCCCCGTTGTTCCCCCGCGGCCGCCCCCATGTCAGCTGTCGGGAGCAGCCATGGCCATGGCGGGTGCAGAGCTTGGCAGGGCCCCTGAATGTCAGCATTGACGTCACCGAAGCATTCCCTGCGTTCCTGCTGCCACTGCAGGAAATGGGTGTGAGGAGCAGGGACGGCCCGGCTGTGGCCAGCCCCGGACCCCTGCTGCCCCCAGACCCCCGCCCTCCCTGGGGCTCCCCTCGTGGCTATGGGGAGGGGACTGTGGCTCTGGCACTGCGCTTGCAGTTTTCAAATACCTGGTACGTCTCTTCCTCCTCCTCCTCCTCCTCCTCCTCCTCCCTTGCAGTCTCTGCAGCACTGAGTGATCACCTGCTGCCTCTGAGTCATCAGCTGCGGGTGCCTCTGGCCGGATCCTGCAGTGATGTCGCTGTATCCCTGCATCCTGCCCACGCTGCGTGGCGTGTGCCACCCTCAGCATGCAGCACCCCGTCCACCCCGCCTGGCCCGTGGGGGGATGCTGAGCCCTGACTGTCCCTGCTCGAATTCACACTAGGGTGGTGCAAAGGCAGGACACAGTGCTCCTCTTTCAGACTCTTTCTGTGGTGGGGGCCCTTGGTTGGGAAGTCCTGGTGGGAGTGTAGCCCTTCTCTCTCTGGCTCACAGGGCTGGCCGGATCCATGCTGGGTGGACATGGCAATGACAGCAGCAATGACAGCCCAAGGCCACCCATCTTTGGGGGTGAGTGGCAGCACTGGAACCCAAACCAGCTCCTCTCCAGCACAGGGAGCCACCCCAACCCACACCCCAGGTGATACAGAGATAACATGGGGTGCTTCAAGCAGGGAGTCGCCATGAGAGCCCCGTGTGCATCCATGCCGGTGGTGCCTTGGGAAAGAGAATATCAAAGGGTTTAACATTTCTTTTGGCTTTTCCATGGCCACCAGCACTGCAGGTTGCCCAAGTCACCTGAGGAATTTCTGCACCTTCTTTGTTAATAAATCTAAAGTCCCTGTGAGCAGGATTCCAGCAGTTCACGGTGCACAGAGGTGCCAGGGCCTGATGCACCAGGCACATGCCTTATGCACGGCTGCTCACGGTGATTTGGGACTGGGAGGACACCTCAGTGGGGACAGGAAGGCCTGTCCTCTCCCTCCATCAGGGACACGGATGCCACAGTTGCCAGCCTGCAGCAGCCCGGCCACCACGGGTGTCCCTGACGGCAGCTCCCAGGCACCCACCGGGGCAGCACCTCCCGTCCCCGGTGCCATCTGTGGGACCAGAGCTGCGGCTCCCGGGCGGCGTCGCCCACCCCCTGTGCCTGGTCCAGCCCGTGCCCGCTGTGCCCGGCCCGGGACAGCTCCAGGAGGGCAGGGTTGGCGCTCAGCCCCCACGCGCTGCGGCTGCGGCGTCACTGCCACCAGCTGAAATGCAGATGCAGCGCAATGGTAGATGTGATTAATAATGCAATCAGCGACCTATTTTTCCCGGTCTAACGTGCAATGAATATGAGGGCTGAATCCTGGTGATTGCTGAACGCCTTTCTATCTTTGGGGCCTATTCATGAAAAAAAAAACAGCCCTCATCAGAACAGTAATCTGATCCAATTTATTCCTTTCCTGATGTTCATCAAATCTTTTCCTTTTAATTTTTTTTCTTCCTTTCCTTTCTTCTTTTTTTTTTCCCTCTCTTTGCACATAAAATCCTTAAGTGGGGCAGCAGGAGGAGGAGAAGGAGGGAACCTTAGATCTTCAAAGGGGCAGTGGGAGCAGTGAACTGAGTCTTCACTCTGCCACAGCCCCTTTTCACTGCCCCAGTAGGATAAAGAGACCTTAAAAGTGGATGTGCCAGTAATTACCCATCTTGGCAGGGCTGTGGTGCCCAGCCAGAGCAGGGAACGAGCCTGGCTGCAGATGAGGCTCTGAGATTTACTGGGTGTTACTGCAGGAACAAGGGGGAGTCCCTGCAGGTTGAGGAGCTGCCCTAAGCACTGTGGGCTCGGGGCTACTGCCTGTCCTGGCTTCACCCCGCAGGATGAGCCTGCCGGGCTGCAGGAGGGTTTTGGGGAGCCTGGGGGGATGCAGTGCTGCTCTCCCACGAGGAGGAGCACTCATGGAGCCCCACTGCGACACACTCACCGTGCATACGATTACCACGGCTGTGCATTCACCATTGCAGTGCGTTCATCACCACGCATTCGCCATCACCACGCGTGCACCGCCGCGCGCCGCCGCCGCGCATCCAGCCGTCGCCATGCCTTCACCTCCTCCCTCTCTGTCACCCGTGTTCCTGCAGGAAATGGCTACGTGAGTGCCCGAGCCTCTCCGGGTCTCCTTCCCGTGTCCAATGGCAGCAGCCTGGGCAAGATCATCCCGGCCAAGTCGCCGCCGCCGCCCTCGCACGGCACGCAGCTGGCCGCCAACAGCCGCAAGCCGGACCTGCGCGTGATCACCTCGCAGAGCGGCAAGGGGCTCATGCACCACCTGGTGAGTGCCCCCAGGGCTGCGGGGACACCAGCTGGGCTGTGGGCTGGGAGGGGGAACCGTGCCAGCAGACAGGCCGCAGGGGAGTTTGGTGCTGTAGTGGTGGGAGCTGGCTGGGGCCATCCTGGAGGGGAGGTCTGAGGAGGAAGGCTTGGGTTCCTGCCTGCACCATCCTGGGTGGTGCAAACCCTGCAGCAGGCACCTCTCTGACCTGTTTGTGCCCCATGGCTGGTGCAAACCCTGCAGCAGGCACCTCTCTGACCTGTTTGTGCCCCATGGCTGGTTCAAACCCTGCAGCAGGCACCACTCTGACCTGTCTGTGCCCCATGGCTGGTGCAAACCCTGTGTCAGGCACCTCTCTGACCTGTTTGTGCCCCATGGCAGGTGCAAACCCTGTACCAGGCACCTCTCTGACCTGTTTGTGCCCCATGGCTGGTGCAAACCCTGCAGCAGGCACCACTCTGACCTGTCTGTGCCCCATGGCTGGTGCAAACCCTGCAGCAGGCACCACTCTGACCTGTCTGTGCCCCATGGCTGGTGCAAACCCTGCAGCAGGCACCACTCTGACCTGTTTGTGCGCCATGGCTGGTGCAAACTCAATGGCAGGCACCACTCTGACCTGTTTGTGCCCCATGGATGGTGCAAACTCAGTGTCAGGCACCTCTCTGACCTGTTTGTGCCCCATGGCTGGTGCAAACTCAGTGGCAGGCACCACTCTGACCTGTCTGTGCCCCATGGATGGTTCAAACCCTGCAGCAGGCACCACTCTGACCTGTCTGTGCCCCATGGATGGTGCAAACTCTGTACCAGGCACCACTCTGACATGTCTGTGCCCCATGGATGGTTCAAACCCTGCAGCAGGCACCACTCTGACCTGTCTGTGCCCCATGGCTGGTGCAAACCCTGTACCAGGCACCTCTCTGACCTGTTTGTGCCCCATGGCAGGTGCAAACCCTGTACCAGGCACCTCTCTGACCTGTTTGTGCCCCATGGCTGGTTCAAACCCTGCAGCAGGCACCTCTCTGACCTGTCTGTGCCCCATGGCTGGTGCAAACCCTGCAGCAGGCACCACTCTGACCTGTCTGTGCCCCATGGCTGGTGCAAACCCTGCAGCAGGCACCACTCTGACCTGTTTGTGCCCCATGGCTGGTGCAAACCCTGCAGCAGGCACCACTCTGACCTGTTTGTGCACCATGGCTGGTGCAAACTCAATGGCAGGCACCACTCTGACCTGTTTGTGCCCCATGGATTGTTCAAACTCTGTGTCAGGCACCACTCTGACCTGTCTGTGCCCCATGGCTGGTGCAAACCCTGCAGCAGGCACCACTCTGACCTGTCTGTGCCCCATGGATGGTGCAAACCCTGTACCAGGCACCTCTCTGACCTGTTTGTGCCCCATGGCTGGTGCAAACCCTGCAGCAGGCACCACTCTGACCTGTCTGTGCCCCATGGCTGGTGCAAACTCAGTGTCAGGCACCTCTCTGACCTGTCTGTGCCCCATGGATGGTTCAAACCCTGCGGCAGGCACCACTCTGACCTGTCTGTGCCCCATGGATGGTTCAAACCCTGCAGCAGGCACCACTCTGACCTGTCTGTGCCCCATGGAGGCGCGGGTGTGGTGCCAGCGGGCGCAGTCGTGGTGGGTTGGGTGCTTGAGTTAACGGTGCCTCTCGGTTCTCTCCCTGTACTCCCACGGACAGACCGAGGACCACTTGGCTCTGGTGAGTTCCCGTCTGAGCGTGCATGGCGGTGTGGTGGGACACGGGCTGCTCGTCCCCTCGGTCCTGCCCTGGCTTGGCGAGGCATGGGGCACACAGAGGGGGTGGACACTGGCTCCCTGTGTTGGGCATTGCGGCGGGATGTGGGCACCAGCGTTACATCCAATCCTGCTGCAGAAAATAAATCCCCAGGAAAACACGCTTTTAGGAAAACCGAGTTCCCTGTGGAAAAGAAGGAGCTGGCGTGAGCTGCAAAGTGCCTGTTTCTCTACCAAGGCCAAAATTGCCGTGTCGGTCCCCCTGGGGAGGTCAGCCAGGGTCCCTTTGGGGACTGTGGAGCTGAGCTGGGCACTGCCACTGCCCTGGACCTGCCCATGGGGCTTTGCTGGAGCCACCACAGCTACAGCACAGGAAGACCTGGCCCACTGCCAGCACATGAGAGACAGGGAGTAAATCAGGCTCTTCCCATATTAAAGATATTATTTAAAGCCTGTGTAAATCCACTGGCTGGCTAGTACACTCCCTAAACCTCCCGTGTGCATGGGGCAGTTTTCTGTGTTATTTTTATGGCTTTTTTTCCTCTCCCTGCCAGCAAAGTGAATGCCACCTTGTTTGTGGCAAGGATTCACTCTGCTCTGCTGCTATTCTGGTGCAGGCAGATGGGCGACAGGTCAGCTCAGCAAGGGAAGGGCAGGAGCTGCTGCAGGATGCAGGTCACGCAGCCAGGGAAAAGCTCTCCAAAAACACAGGAGAAAGCCAGTCCCTCTGGCAGCCTGCACCGAGACACTCCTGGCCAGGGCAAAGATGGGCCAGAGCTTTGGCAGACGTCAATTCTGCTGCTCTTTGTGTCCCCATACCGTTCTTGCTTAGTGTCCCCCTTCCAGCATCTATGTGCCTCAGTTTCCCCATGTGTGGTGGGAGACCAGTCACTCCCTACCTCCCCATCTGCTCGTTCCTGATCCCTCTGCCCAGGGCATTCCCTGGCTACACACTGAAGCAGCATTAGGTGAAAATCCACTGGGGTGGCATTAGCAGTTTTAATTGTTGGTCTGAATTAACCTGGTGGGTTTTTGCCTGAAGTGAAAAACGTCCTCGCCCCAACCAAGGTGGCAGCAGTGAGGTGGAGGGTGATGAAATGTGGGCAGGGTGGGACAGGGACCTTGGCACTGCTGGATCAGGAAGGGGATTGCAGAGTGTTGTCCCTGCAGATCCCTCCTGCCTGGTGCAGATGCCCCCCTGCTCCGCTAACCTTCTCCCCAGATTTGCTCCCTCCATATTGCTCAACCTACACACCAGATCCTCTCTCCAAATGGCAGCTCCCACCTCTTTCCAGGCAGCTGTGAGATGAGTCAGAATCCCTCTGCTGCGTCCCCACTGCCCGCAGCCCCAGCCCCGCCGCCCTCGGCGCTGCTCCTGCAGCTCTGAGCATGCTCTCCTCCCTCAGAGGGTTCAGAGAGGTGTCCCCCCATTTCTCTCCACGCTCCTAACACTCCAGGAGCAGCAGGGTCCATTCACTGGATCCCTTCCCTGGGAGCATGCTGCATGGTGTGTTACCAGCTGGAATGGCAGCTGGGAGCCTTGTCTGTGGGCACGATGTGAGTGGCACGATGTGGGGGGCAGCTTGCACACCTCCTCCCTGCATGGATTGTGGTGAAAATCGGGGTGCTTTCCCCAGCACAGCTGGGGCTGACATCCCCACACTCCCCTTGTGGTGTCAAGGAGGTTCCTGGGGCTGGCACACCCTGCCCAGCTGGCGTCCCACCAGCCCAGCCCTGTGGCACAGCCACACTCGTCCCTGTGCCCTCCCAGGAAAGCCACAGAGCCCTGGAGAGAGGGGCAGAAGGGATGGGGCTGTGGGGGCTGCATCCCACTGGGCTGGCTCGGGGTCTCGTGCAGGCAGGACAGGGACAACAGGGCTGTGCCTTCTGTGAACACATTCCTTGCCGTGTCCTTAACCCACAGCAGTGGGCACGGCCAAGGGTGGCTGCCAGCAGGATGCGTGCCAGGAAAGCCCGCTCCTGCATCCCCCCCAGCTTTAGCAATTAGAGCCCTGGTAATCTCCTTCTCCAGGCCACAGGAGGGACCTGGGGCTGGGCACTGTGTGGGCGCAGGGTGAGCAAATCCTGCACAGCCAGGTGCTGTTACCCTCTGCAGGTGGCCAGGGCAGGGTTTTAGCCTCCAGCCTTGTCCCAGGAGAGTCTCGCTGGCTGTGGAGAAGCGTTGCAGCGTCTGTGCCCAGCCCTGCAAGGCCCTGGGAGCCCTCAGTTCCACGGGAAGGCTGCTCTCTGTGCCCCAGCCAGCCTTGTGCCAGGCGTGATTTAAGCTGGGCACTGCCCCAGTCTTCACAGGGTGACGTGTGCTGGGGTGCTTCGGATTAGAGTCAAGCCTCTTGAGTCTGATTTAAATCAGATCAGCAGAGACAGCCCAGATTATCTGCCTTGTAAACAGGGCTGAATCTGACCTATAGATCTGCCCACATAACTGCCTGGAAAACCATGGGGGGAGGTTGGTGTGCACCGGTCCAAGGGCAGAATTTTTCCCCAGTGGACCTGCTAATACCTGAGTCACCAAAACCTTGTGAGGACACTGAGCCAGCAGGCTGCTGAGCACTGGACGTCGAGTTTAGGGATTCCAGAGTCCCTTTAAAATCCTGAGGCCAATGCTTAGCATCCTCAGCTTCCCTTGAGGCACGGGCTTGTTCTTGGCCGCCAGAGCTGCATGGAGGAGATGCAGGTTCTGTGCTGCCTCGGCTGGTCTTGGTTTGCTTTGGTGTCTTTGTCACTCTTTGGAAGCTCAGCAAGCCTCACACAGTGAGGAATCGTCCGAGGCCTCCCGCTGCTGTTCCCCCTCCATGCACACAGGGGCATGGCTGGTGCTGGTGGGTGAAGCCCAGCCCTGGGCAGGAAGGAGGCTCAAGGCCATGACCTGCAGATGAATGTCACAAAGTCCAGAGTGTCACTAGCTGGTGTGGTTTGTACTTTGCTTTTTTGTAGTGTGGAATGGCCAGAGGATCAATCCTGCTTGTCCCACGGTCTCCATGCTCAGCCCCAGTACATGCCCAGGGGGTCTGGGGGGGCCACCACCCACAGAAACGACTGAGTCCAACCATCTGGGCTTTAACTCCCTCCCTGTTTGCTCCCACAGCAAAACACGCAGCGGTTGGGTGTCTCTCAAGCAACTCACTCTCTGACCACACCAGTTGTGTCCGTGGCGACTCCGAGTTTGCTGACACAGGGGCTGCCCTTCTCAGCCATGCCCACAGCATACAACACAGGTAAGACATGGCCAGGGCAGGGCTCTGACACAGGACATGGCCAGGGAAGGGCTGTGACACAGGACATGGCCAGGGCAGGGCTGTGACACAGGACATGGCCAGGGCAGAGCTGTGACACAGGAGATGGCCAGGGCAGGGCTGTGACACAGGACATGGCCAGGGCAGAGCTGTGACACAGGAGATGGCCAGGGCAGGGCTGTGACACAGGTAGGACATGGCCAGGGCAGAGCTGTGACACAGGACATGGCCAGGGCAGAGCTGTGACACAGGTAGGACATGGCCAGGGCAGGGCTGTGACACAGGTAGGACATGGCCAGGGCAGAGCTGTGACACAGGTAGGACATGGCCAGGGCAGGGCTGTGACACAGGTAGGACATGGCCAGGGCAGAGCTGTGACACAGGTAGGACATGGCCAGGACAAGGTTTTGACAAGGTAGGACATGGCCAGGACATGGCTCTAACAGAGGACATGGCCAGGGCAGGGCTGTGACAGGTAGGACATGGCCAGGGCAGGGCTGTGACACAGGACATGGCCAGGGCAGGGCTGTGACACAGGACATGGCCAGGACTGGGCTCTCAGCTGGGTCCGATGACTCCAGAGGGAAATGCGCTGCTGCAGGCACGTGCCTGGTGCTCCCTGAGCAGCTGCAGTGCTGCTCGTGGAACTCTCCACTGCAGGACGTGGTTGAGTGCAAAGGTTTCACTGGACTAAAATCAGGGGGGACCTCATTATGTGAGTGGTGAGAGCTCATTGTCATAGCCAGAAGGGCCGTGAGGGCTGGTGTAGCCCATTGCACTGTGCAAGTGGATGCTAATTACAGCTACACCCATCCCCGGGCTCTCAGAGCTCAGGGGGTGTTGTAATAATGACAACAAGCCTAGGCCCCTCAAAAAGTTGGGGAAGAATGCAAACCAACCTGCTCATAGACACATCTGATTTGGGCTGGTGGATTGAAATCAGCCTGAGGCAACAGTGACAGTGCACTTGCCCGAGCAGAAGGGTTGTTCATCTGCCACCTGTCAGACCTCCACCAAGACTTTGAGGACTTGCTGGCTGCCTTTGTAACTTGTTCTGGCTCAGAGAAAAGTTTGCAAAAATGTAAAAAAGCTGCTTGTCTGGAAGAACCCAGAGCTGGCATGTTGGATACTCCCTCTCCTAATTAGTAGGTGTAGTCCCATAGATGCCGGTTGTGCGTGATGAGGCTCCTCTCCCTGCGTGACCATGCGGTTTACCAGCCAGGCTGGGCACAGCCAGAGTCCCCAAAATAGGTTTTAATTGAGCCCTTCGCCGCTGCTCAGAGCGGAGGGGCCTGAATTTCAGCTCTCTGCAGTTATTTTTTCTCCCAGCTGACCGTGGGTAGAGCCGTGTTCCTGCCCAGGTGCTGAGGTGATTGCTGTGGGGGTGAGCGTCAGGGGCACCACTGTAGGGTGCAAACTCTGAACGTGGCACTTCTACCCGAGCTGCCCTGTTAATCGGATAGGAATTGTCTTGATTTGTGAAGGGTCTGGAGCACAAGGAGCTGAGGTGGCTCAGCCTGGAGAAAAGGAGGCTTGGGGGGACTTTGTCACGCTCCCCAACTCCCTGACAGGAGGGGACAGCCAGGTGGGAGTTGGGCTCTGCTCCCGGGTAACAAAAGTGCAGGACAAGAAGAAACGGCCCCAGGTTGTGCCAGGGGAGGTTTAGGTGGGATATTAGGGGAAATTTCGATGTGGAAAAGGTGTTCAGGCTTTGGAACAGACTGCCTGGGGCAGTGGTGGCGTCACCATGCCTGGAGGGGCTTAACAGACATGTGCCTGTGACACTTGGGGACATGGGTTAGTGGTGGCCTTGGCAGTGCTGGGGGAACAGTTGGATGCTGTTGGAGAGCCTTTCCAGCCTCAGTAATTCAATGATTCTGTGGTGCTGCAGAGGTGATCACTGCGTAGGTGGTGGAGGGGTGCAGATGCCCTGAGCAAACTCCCAGCCTGGAGCACTGCCACTTGTTCTTCTCAGGACTCACCTGTTAGTTGGGTGGGCATCGCCTGGATTTCAGGCTGGTGCAGTTGTGCTGAGCTGCCCTCTGGCCAGAGTTATGTGCCCTTTGCTGTGCTGGGCTGTCAAACCTGCCCATTCCCAGCTCTGTGATCCGGGGTGGCTCCAGCTCAAGCCCTGCTGGGGGCTGCAGGGGCAGCCACTGTCACCAGAGAGTGTCAGGAGCTCCCAAACCAGAACAGCCGGTGCAGGGGGTGGAGGATGGTGTGGAGCAGGGAACCCGGTGCCAGGATATTGGGTGGGGTGTGCCGGAGATTTGGCAGCAGTTCAGCACCAGCACAGCCACCTCTGTGTGTGCTGCCGGGGTGGGGACAGCCGAAACCACAAGACACCCAAAATTAGAGCTAGAAGGGGGGAGGAGAGGGTGTGAGGAGGGTTTGCTGGGTGTCTGTGTCAGGCTGACATGGCTGGCCAAGGTTTGACCATCTCCTGAAGGAGCAGCACTTTCCTCCCTGGCTTTCTCCGCCAGCATTCACAACCCTTTGTAAAATCCCCACCTGGCATGAGGTGCCCCGCTGGGATTTTCAATGGGTTCTGCATGGGAGAGGCATTGCCCTGCAAGAGTGGGGCAGGAGGGTCCCGGGGTGCGGGGTGCCCTGGATGGGGTGGGAGCAGTCTGGGGAGGAGGGGGTCCCGGGGTGCGGGGTGCCCTGGATGGGGTGGGAGCAGTCTGGGGAGGAGGGGGTCCCGGGGTGCGGGGTGCCCTGGATGGGGTGGGAGCAGTCTGAGGAGGAGGGGGTCCCGGGGCTTGGGGTGCCCTGGATGGGGTGGGAGCAGTCTGGGGAGGAGGGGGTCCCGGGGTGCGGGGTGCCCTGGATGGGGTGGGAGCAGTCTGGGGAGGAGGGGGTCCCAGGGCTTGGGGTGCCCTGGATGGGGTGGGAGCAGTCTGGGGAGGAGGGGGTCCCTGGATGGGGGGGTCACGGTGACAGCTCCGTGTCCCCATGGCGGGCAGGGAGCGCCCCCTGCTGCCACCCGCGACACGGCGTGAGTGGGGTGTGCCAGCCGTGGGTGGGGCTGTGCCAGGTACACCCCAGGCACAGGTGAGGGTACCCCAGGTACACGTGGGGATGCCCCAGGTACAGGTGGGGATGCCCCAGGTACACGTGGGGATGCCCCAGGTGCAGGTGGGGATGCCCCAGGCACAGGTGGGGATGCGCCAGGTGCAGGTGGGGATGCCCCAGGCACAGGTGAGGGTGCCACAGGTACACGTGGGGATGCCCCAGGTACAGGTGAGGATGCCCCAGGTACACATGGGGATGCGCCAGGTGCAGGTGGGGATGCCCCAGGCACACGTGGGGATGCCCCAGGTACACGTGGGGATGCCCCAGGTGCAGGTGGGGATGCCCCAGGCACAGGTGAGGGTGCCCCAGGTACACATGGGGATGCGCCAGGTGCAGGTGAGGGTGCCCCAGGTACAGGTGAGGATGCCCCAGGCACAGGTGGGGATGCCCCAGGCACAGGTGAGGGTGCCCCAGGTACAGCTGGGGATGCCCCAGGCACAGGTGAGGATGGCACAGGTGAGGGTGCCCCAGGTACACATGGGGATGCCCCAGGCACAGGTGGGGATGCCCCAGGTACAGGTGAGGGTGCCCCAGGCACAGGTGGGGATGCCCCAGGCACAGGTGGGGATGCCCCAGGCACAGGTGGGGATGCCCCAGGTACAGGTGAGGGTGCCCCAGGCACACGTGGGGATGCCCCAGGTGCAGGTGGGGATGGCACAGGTGAGGGTGCCCCAGGCACAGGTGAGGGTGCCCCAGGCACAGGTGGGGATGCCCCAGGCACACGTGGGGATGCCCCAGGCACAGGTGGGTGTCAGCTGCCAGGGTTTGCTGCTCCAGGAGGGGAGGAAGTGTGTCTGGCACCGTACATTTGGCTGGAGGGGGCTCTGGGGGTCTCATATGCCCATGGACGTTCCTGGGGGGAGCCAGACATGGCTGCATCATGGGGCTGCCCTGGCCACTGCTGTGCCTGGGGGGCAGGGGCACTGCTGGGTGTTGTGGAGGGTGGAGGTCCTGCCAGCAGCTCATGCCCTGAGGGTGGAAGACAGCTGGATAAAAGGAGGAAATTGTTTACACTGAGGATGGTGAGGTGCTGGCACAAGTTGCCCAGAGGAGCTGTGCCTGCCCCCTTCCTGGAAGTGTCCAGGGCCAAATTGAACAGGGCTTGGAACGACCTGGGATAGTGGAAAGTGTCCCTACATGTTGGACTAGATGGCCTTTAAATGGCCCTGCACTGATGTAGTGTTTGGTCATAGGCTGGACTGGATCTCAGAGGTCTTTTCCAACCTAATTGATTCTGTGACTCCAAAAAAGCCATCCACGCACACGACCTGTGTCCTCTGGCCAGCATCCCCGTGCCACTTGCAGCACGAGCTGACATCCCATACACTGTGTGTTTGTGTCTCTTGTGTGTGTCCATCCTCTCCCAGTGCTCGGGGCACTGTGGGGGCAGGTTTGCCATGGAAGTGACTGCAGGGCTCCTTCCCTTCCAGATTATCAGCTGACGAGCGCTGAGCTGTCCTCGCTGCCGGCGTTCAGCTCACCTGGAGGGCTGTCCCTTGGCAACATCTCTGCCTGGCAGCAGCAGCAGCAGCAGCAACAGCAGCAGCAGCAGCAGCAGCAGCAACAACAGCAGCAGCAGCAGCAGCAACAGCAGCAGCAGCAGCAGCAGCAGCCGCAGCAGCAGCACCTGGTCCCGGTGTCACTAGGAAACTTAATGTGAGTGCCACAAGAGGGAAACGGGGAATTCCTCTGGGGTGCCACACCTGCAGAGCCTCAGCTGTGACTGCTCCCTGGCTTCTCCAGACTCCCAGAGCCAGGCCTGGTGGGTCCATGCTCCTGGGGGCAGGAGCTGCGTGCCTGCGCACAGCTGGCTTGTGAGCTTTGGGGAGTCCTGTCCCTGTCACTGTAAGGGTGACCCAGAGTCCCTGGCTGAGATCAGGGTACTTGGGGATGCTCTGAGAGCCTCACTGCTGCCTGTCCACAGTGGCATTGATCCCTGCACTCACCTGGGGGGAGCTGAGAAGGGGCCAGAGGCAGTGTTAGATGGGATGGACGTTGCAGGATAAGGTGCCTGGAATTGTGCCCTGCTGGTATGGAAGAAGGTGGCTTTTAGTATTGCAGAGAGATTGCTTTTCTCCAGGGCAGAATATACAAGCACTTGCATCTTAGAGCAGGATTTTTGATCTGCTTTTGCTCTGGAATAAAGCACCCACACACAGAATTACAGTCAACATAAAGATTTAAGCCACTTGCCCATGATCCCATTGAGACCATGGGACAAAGAGAGGCAGGAATTGAGGAGGGGAGATCAATGACTGCCCCAGCCACTGAGTCAAAGACACTGACATTTCCACCATGAAGGGATGGATGGAGGGATGGATGGATGGATGGATGGATGGATGGATGGATGGAGGGATGGATGGATGGATGGATGGAGGGATGGATGGATGGATGGATGGATGGAGGGATGGATGGATGGATGGATGGATGGATGGATGGATGATGGATGGATGGATGGATGGAGGGATGGATGGATGGAGGGATGGATGGAGGGATGGATGGATGGATGGATGGATGGAGGGATGGAGGGATGGATGGATGGATGGATGGATTGGATGGATGGATGGATGGATGGATGGATGGATGGATGATGGATGGATGGATGGATGGATGGAGGGATGGATGGATGGAGGGATGGATGGAGGGATGGATGGATGGATGGATGGATGGATGGATGGAGGGATGGATGGAGGGATGGATGGATGGATGGAGGGATGGATGGATGGATGGATGGATGGATGGAGGGATGGATGGAGGGATGGATGGATGGATGGATGGATGGATGGATGGATGGATGGATGGAGACATGCATGGTGAGATGAAGGGGGGATGAATAGAGGACTGGAAGGATAGATGGACAGATGAAGGGGTGGGATAGGTGGATGGGTGGAGGAATGGATGGAGGGGTGGATGGATGGACCAGGTTTTTGTGTAGGAGTTTTCCAGGCAGGACAGGCAGCAGCTTCCTCAGTAGCTGCCTGGATCTCCTGCCCCAGTGGGGCCGTAGGATGTGTGGAAAGCCTGGACAAAATTTTGTGTTGCAGAGGATGAGGTTCCCAGTTTTGAGCAAAACCACCTGGCTCAGCTGTGTGCTGGGTCTGTGCAGCCCACAGGGATGCAGGGGCAGAGCTGTAGGGACACCCATGCCTTTGGGCCACTGCTGAGGGACAGTGGGTGGGATTGGGGCTGGAGCATGGGGTGCTGGGGGAGGAGGGATGTCTGATCCCAGCTCTGTGGTGATGCGTCCTGGTGACTGCACGTGATTCTCAAGTCATAATTCTGCTTATGAATCCAGATTAATAATCTAATCCAGGTTTATAATCATGGGTTCATTCAGCTGTAGTGTGTGAAAGAGATAATAATGAGAGATTTCCCATTATCTCCTCCTCCATCTTTTTCTCCCCCTTCCTCCCCTTCTGCTCTCCTCCATCTCCTCCTCCTCCTCTCCCAACCTCTTCCCCGCGCCTTCCGGATGCCCAGACAAGGGAGTCACTTGTCCCACACCACCACTTTGACTGTCAACACCAACCCCAACATCAGCATCAAGTCAGAGCCCGTCTCGCCCAACCGGGAGAGGAACACTGCCACCCCGCTCAGCACCTTCCCCCACCAGCCCCGCCATGAGCCCACCGGCCGCTCGCCCGTCGACAGCCTCAGCAGCAACACCAGCTCCTACGAAGGCAGCAGTGAGCGGGACGATCCCGCCCGCCCCGATTTTGGCTCCTCCCTGGGCCTCCTGCGACCCACCAGCGAGCCCGAGGGGGAGAGCCCCTCCGTAAAGCGCATGCGGTTGGATACCTGGGTCACATAACGGGTCCCCACCATCCCTGGGAGCTCCAGGAGGGGCTGGGAGGGGCGGGAGGGGGCAAAACGGGTGATGGGGATGGGCCTGGGGTGGGGTGGGGGGGAAATTATCATAAACTGCCTGAGAAATAGCTTTAGGATTTTGTAGGCATTCGTTCTAGCGCAGCAGGCGACGCATGCAGTACATACGGCGCTCCTCGGCCGGGGGTGTGGGAATGGGGGGCTGGAGTGGAATATCCATGTCCTCACCAAAACCAGCAGCCCCTAGGGATGCTCCCCTGCAGGCAGGCGGGCCACACTGGCCAGCAAGACTCCCTGGGATGTGGGACTGTAGCCCTAAGGCAGAGCGCCTGCGGCAGGATGGGCTCCGGGGGGAGACGGGGCACAGAGCACCCCGAAATGCACCTTCCTGGCCATTCCCGTGGGTCCCTGTGCAGGGAGGGGCAGTGCAGACATGACCCAGCTCTCTGGAAGCTTGAAGGGCTTTGGTAGGCACAGGATTTCCTCCAGAAGGGTTTTCCTCCAGCAGTTTTCCTAAAGCAGCTGGGAAGGGAGGCAGAGGGCGGCTCAGAGAGCCCAGCTTCGATACAAAACAGGATGCAGCCACATCCACAGCCTGCTTGAGGCTCCTGGATCCTGGGAAGCTGCATCGGGAGTAAGAAGCAGATTTTTAAAGCTTAATCCCGTTTGCATGACAAGTGGATCTTCCTACCAGAGCAGGGAACTCCACTGTTCCTGACCAGGCTCGTGGGAACACTGGAGTTCCTATTTCCCAGGAAGGCCTCACCTCCACCTGGGCACAGCAGTCTGTGGAGAGGGGATGTTAGTGCTGGTTTTGAGGCAAGTTGTGGATTTTAGCAAACAACGTCCATAAAAGCGTTTTAGAAATGTGTTCCCATTGCACATGGGCCAAAGCTTTAGATCAGGGGAATGGGAAGAAATGATTTTTTAACTGAAAGATGCAACTGAAGTAATGATCCTAATGAGATTTTGCCTGAAGGTTTCTAGGCCTCAAAAGGCAACAGTGAGCTGTGCAGAAAATCTCCCTGAGCCTTGAGCAGTGATTCAGTGGAAGGAAAAAGGAAAAACCGAGGAATTTCCTCATGTTGCCACTTGCTCTGGCAGTTTCCCAGGGATGGGTGTCGGCGCCCTGATCCCAAAACGCATCAGCCTGCTCATGGTTGAGGGTTTGGAGGAGAAGGGGCCGTTCCTGGCTGGCACAGCCGTTAGGGATGGGCTTTCTCCCTGCAGGTGCTCATGCTGGTCCCCCGCCCCCCTCCCAGCCTGCTGCTCCATCACCCTGTGCAGGGCCACCCCAGCCCCACTCACCCCTGGGCTCGCAGTCCCAAACTGGCACAAAACCTGCCCGGATGCCACCTTTGCCAGCTGGAGCTTGGCCAGCCTTGGGGGGCTGTGGAGGAGCTGGGAGCTGCCTGGGGTTTGACCCTGAGACAGAGCAAAGGGAGAGGAGCTGAGTCAGGGTGGGGTTTATCCCCCTCCTGGATCCTTCTGCTGGGTGTCAGCAGCCAGCTCAGCCTTGGAATGAGGCAGATGGCATAAAAACATCCCAGGATGAGGGCAGACCAGAAGCGAATTCATGGGGTTTTACAGACTTCCCAACCGAGCATTTATCACAAAGTTTCTAATTGGAAAAAAGAGACAAAAAAAAAGCTGATGATTATTGTGAAATGAATAGGGCGGCCTAAAGGGAGTGGTTGGAGGAGGAGAGGAAATCCTTCAGAAGTTGGGTGAAAATTAGGAGCTGGTTGTGTGTGGAGACCTGGTGGAGGGGTCAGGGTGGTGGATGCTCAGCAGTGCCGGCGTTCTGGGTACCCTCACCAACATCCCTGCTCGTGGATCAAGGCATGGAGAGACGTGCCAGATCAAATCCCCCCCCTCCACACCTCGAAAGACCAAATTTCTGCCACAAAGGCTTTTCCAAACGACCGTTTTATTCTTTTCCCAACGATAAATTTGGAATTCCCTCTCCTGTTCCCGTGCTCTGGGAAGGCCTTGGCTAGGCAAGAGGAGGCAAGGACTCCTGGCAGGTTTTGTGCAGTTAAACCCCCCCGTGTCCCCTCCCCGAGCCAAACCCAGCGGGTACCAGGGACGCGCTCGGGTCTCCCCTCCGGAATGCTGGCGGCAGAAGCGGATCTCCCTCCCTCCATCCCTGCCAGTCCTTCTGGAAGCAGGAGAGATGCTGCGGACCGTGGTCTTCCTCGCCCACGCTGACGCCCCGAGCCGGCCATGCCGGATGTACCGGACGCGCACCTGAGCTCTTTGCACGGCCTTGCTTTGGAAATTAGGCGGGATAATGACGTCTCATCGCTCTCGTTTTTGTATTTTATTTTTTTTTTTTTTTTTTTCCTTCACAAAAAATAAACTCAACCCAACGAACCGGGCTCTGCCCCGCCGGGAGCAGCGTGGCAGGAGGGCCCAGCAGAGCAGCTTGCTCCAGAGACCCCGGCGAGGAGGCGGCAGCGGAGACCCCCCCCCGGCACTCGACGCCGTCGGTGCGGAGCAACTGTCGGGGGGGTGGAAAAAAAAAAACCAAAAAAAAAAAAAACAACCCAATTTTTGCTCATTAACTTCATGCCCTGACTCCCAAGTTCACACTTCTGCCTGGAAGCTGAGAGCCTGGAACACACAAAAGGCAAGAGACAGACGCTGGGTTCCGCAGACGCGGGTTCAGATCTGCCCGGCGGGGAAGGCGCCGGACTCGACGATCCCTGGGCTGGTGCCACGGGCAAGTACGGCTCGTGGGGAGGCGGGGATGCCCCGGGGCACACACGGCCTTGGCTTCACGTCGCAGTCAAAGGGGTTTGGGGGCTGTTTGTCGGGGTCTTTATTTTGTTGGGGGCTTGGGGTTATTTTATTATTATATTCTATTTTTTTTTTTTTTTTGTCCGGGTCATTATCTTTTATTTCCCCCCCCAGACTGTAGTATCTGGTAAACTCCTCCTAATTTTCAAAAGACAACGAGAAGAATGACAATCTAAGAAACCAACACCCTCCTTTGTGCTTCTATAAATATGTTTCTGATCTAATTTTATTTCTCGTGCTCATCTGTACTGTTGACAGTTACAATTGTGTATAATTTTTTTTTTTTAATTTGGAATTTTTGCGTTGTATAGGGTTTAGTTTTAAAATATATATATATTTTCCATTTTTTAAAAAGGGGTGTTGCAAAAAAAAATTGCACGATTTAAATGACAATAGTTAAAATGCTGCAGTTTTTAGAGATGTGGAAGCAAAATGGAGCTTATTTATTCTCAAAGGCTATAAAGGTGTAAAATGCATGAAGAAAAAAAAAACATTTACAAAAAAAAAAAAAGACAAAAAAAGTGTAACCTGAACAAAGTGTAGCGTTAAAGATTTTAAAGGATGACAACAACAAGAAAAAAAGAAAAAAAACCAACAAAAAAACAGCTAATATATTGTGTTTGGGCTAGTTTGCTTTTGTTTTTAATTGTTCCTTTTTTGGAGAATGAAATACATTTGTGTATATTTTCATATAAGAAGTATGCACTGAGATGTTTCCAAACTGATATATTCCTTTCTAAACGTGTGGTTACTTACCAAAGTCTGTTTCTGATCTTTACCTTCTGAACTCTCTGTGGATCCTCCAGCCCTCACCTGAGCACAGGTAAGCCGGGGTGGGGGCAGCGGCACGGCCCCCTCCCCGCGGGGTGCCAGGGGGGTGCCAGGGGCTGAGCCGGGGGTGGGGAGGGGGGCTGGCACCTGTGGGGGCTGTGACCCCCGGCCCGGGAAGGCTGGTCTTTCCCAGGGCTTGTTTTTTGGGGTGCCTGTGCCGGTGTGGGGCTGGCTGGGGTGAGCTGGTGCCAGGAGCAGCGTTGTGGGGGCAGGGGCAGAGCGGGGGGTTCATGCCCTGGGGGGCACGGGGCGGGCGAGGCTCTGCTCTGGTGTGCTGGGATGGCCGAGGCTTGGTGCAGAGAGGAGGAGGATGGAAGGGAGGGAGGAAGAAGAAGGTCGCAGGGTGTGGCTCAGGTGACGCTGCTGCTGGCAGCTGTAGGAGCAAGGGTGGGGTGGGAAGTCACCTGCCCACCCCTGGAGGAGATCTGGGGATGGAGCAGGAGCCTAAGTGGTGGATAGAACCTAAAATACTGGGAAGGGCACTAAAAGGGGCCTAAAATACTGCCTGGGTGCAGTGAGGATGGTGATGGATCAATGGGCATGGTCCTGCCCGCTCTGGAGGCAGTGGAGGTGGTCAGCTAGGACTGAGTGGTCAGCTAGGATTGAATGGTCATCTGGGGTCAGATGGTCAGCTGGGACTGGGTGGTCAGCTAGGATTGAATGGTCAGCTGGGATTGGGTGGTCAGCTGGAGTCTGTTGGTCAGCTAGGACTGAGTGGTCAGGTAGGACTGAGTGGTCATCTGGGGTCAGATGGTCAGCTGGGATTGGGTGGTCAGCTAGGATTGACTGGTCTTCTGGGGTCAGATGGTCAACTAGGACTGAGTGGTCAACTAGGACTGAGTGGTCAGCTGGGATTGGGTGGTCTGCTGGGGTCAGATGGTCAGCTAGGACTGAGTGGTCAGCTAGGATTGACTGGTCAGCTGGGGTCAGATGGTCAGCTGGGATAGGGTGGTCAACTGGGACTGAGTGGTCAGCTGGGACTGGGTGGTCAACTGGGACTGAGTGGTCAGCTAGGGCTGAGTGGTCAGCTGGGATTGACTGGTCATCTGGGGTCAGATGGTCAGCTGGGATAGGGTGGTCAACTGGGACTGAGTGGTCAGCTGGGACTGGGTGGTCTGCTGGGGTCAGATGGTCAGCTAGGACTGAGTGGTCAGCTGGGGTCAGATGGTCAGCTAGGACTGAGTGGTCAACTAGGGCTGAGTGGTCAGCTAGGACTGAGTGGTCAGCTGGGACTGACCGGTCAGCTGGGACTGGGTGGTCAGCTGGGACTGGGTGGTCTTCTGGGGTCAGATGGTCAGCTAGGGCTGAGTGGTCAGCTAGGACTGACCGGTCAGCTGGGACTGGGTGGTCAGCTGGGACTGAGTGGTCAGCTAGGACTGACCGGTCAGCTGGGACTGGGTGGTCAGCTGGGACTGACCGGTCAGCTGGGGTCAGGTGGTCAGCATGGGCACAGGGTGGCTCCCTGCCCAAGGGGTTGTTCTGGGGGTGGCAGCGAGCCTGGCTGTGCAGGATGTCTGCATGAGGGGCTTGGTGCTGGGGCCAGGCTGGCAGTGGCTTGTGGTGGTGTGAGGGGCAGCCCAGCCCCCACGGGGGCTGTGGTTGTGCCAGGGAGACTCTCGGGGTCCCCTGGGGAAGGGCGTTGGTGCTGGGGGTGTGTTTGAGGCCGCTGCCAGCGTTAGGGTCTGAGGGCAATGGAAATGTTAAATCCAGAGCTGGTGGCAATGGGCCACGTGTGGGCCTGGGGGGAAAGCAGGGCAAAGAGAAAGAACGTTTCCTTTTCCTTCCTCCTTTTTCACTTCCCTCTTCCTCTCCAGAATGATTTCAGCAAACCAAGGAAAAAGTAAATTTACAAAAACCCCACCTTTTCCTTAAAAATTTCACCTCCTACACTTTTTTCTCCCCTTGTGTTGCTTGGTTGGGGGATGCCCCCCATCACTTTGGGTGCGAATTGGGATGTTTGTCACCAGCTCTGGGGACAAGGCTGTGAACTGCTGCTGCCAGCCCAGAGCTTGGCTGGGGGTGAGGGGCACTTGCTGCTCTGGGGGTCCCCTCTACCCTCCTAGGGAGAGCATCCATCAGGTGGGGAAGGAGCATCTTCCCAGCCACTCCTTAGCTCTGCCATCTTGGGTGCCACATCCTGCCATCTCTCCAGCCGGGGACACAATTTGGGGATGTTTGGGGGGTTTTCGCCACCCAAAGTGGTGAAAATTCATCCCCATCCACCTCTCCCTGGGCTGTGGGAGAGTGTCTAACAGCAGGCTTCAGCTGAAGCTTTGCTCTGTTTTCCCTTTCCCATGTTCATCCTTTTATTCCACCTTCCCCTCTCACTTCCCTTTTCTCTTTTGTTTTTTTTTTTTTCTCTTTTCTTTTCCACAAAAAAAACCCAACCAGACCTATAAACCAAGTATTATGTTTTCACTACCTCCATCCATCACCCTTCCTTGTCCAACGCAGGAAGCCACACTCGGGATGTAAGAGGGCCTTTCCCCCTTTATTTTTCCCTTTCCCCTGGCAATTTCCTCTCCCTTCTGTCCCTCTGCTCCTCCTCTCTCTGGTCTCTCACCTGTAGTATTTTACCTGGCTACTGTAACTGTAAATAGCGAGTTTCAATCTGTTAGCAATGGTAACAGTACAGAAAACTGGTTTTGGGTTTTTTTTTGTTTTTGGTTTTTTTTTTTTTTTGGTTGTATTGATATGAAATGAGATTATATTTTTGTCAGAGTATATTGTAATAATACTGACTTTGGACATGGCCGAGTTGTACAGCGATTTCTTGTTTAACCCTCTTGGCTCTTCCCGTGCACCCCCTCCCCGGGCCTCCCTGCTCCCCAAATTTCCATGTCCCAGACCCGGACCCTGCCAGATCCTGGACAGCAGCAGCCACTTGGCTCCGTCCCAGGGCTGCTTTTCCACAGGGTTCCCAACACGCCGGCGTGTCCCCCGTGGGTCCGGGGAGGCCAGCAACACCCGGGGGTGTCTTTAGTGAGCCTTGGAAATGGGGAAGTCCCAGGTGGGCAGGGATGCTCTGGATCTCTGCTGCGCTCCGGGCAGGAGTCAGGGAGCTTGGAGCAGTGAGCAGGGTCGTTGCAGCTCCCCTCTTCTCCCTAGCCAGAGGAAACCCCAGTTACTTCCCAGTTTCTTCCTCCCGAGCTCCGTTCTCTGGAGCGATGCCTGTTTGGAATGTGCTTTGCTTAAGCCAGAAGAGGGTGGTGTGGCTCAGCCTGCGCCAAGACCGTCTCCAAACAGGCTGGGAAGGTTTTCGGGGAACTGAGGCATTGACAATATCCCTCAGGCTGGGAAGGTTTTCGGGGAACTGAGGCACTGACAGTATCCCCAGCCCGCTCGTCCCTGGGTGGGGATGGGCGGCTGTGTCTCCCCCCAGCCCCCCGCATCCACCCCGGGCCACGGGGAACCCCAGCATTGTGCTGGGGGACAGAGAGGGATTTTCTTCCCTTCAGATGGCTTTTCAGAGCGAGGTTTTCGTGCTGCTGCCACTGAGACTGGCCCAGCTCCTCATTCTCCAGGCATAAACCCACCACAGAGCCGTAGCAACATCCCCAAACGCTCTCCTGAGACCGTGCTGGGATGTCCCCGTGGGCTCCTGGCATCTCCAAGGCCGAGGGCTGAAGCAGCCCCACCTCGGGCCATGACTCCCCTCCTCCCCACGGCTCTTTCCAAGCATTTGCAGGCAAATCTAATGCTGGAGAAGTGGGGATCATCGTGGCCCAGCTGCTGCTCCCTCCTCCTGTCCCCCAAGGCCTCTGGGTCGGGTCCTCCTCGTCCCCCATCCCCTTTGCTCCCCTGGCTCCTCGTAGCTCAGTTAAGCAGGTAGGTGTTAGCAAACTCTGGGGTGTCTGCAAAAACTTTTGTAAAATAGAATAGACCCTTCAAATGATGCACTAAAAGGAAAAAAAAAAAGAAAAAAATCATAAACGCCCCCTGTCAGCTTCTCTGTGTGATGGTTCGTTGGATGTCCCCGCTCAGCCCGTCTGTACCGGCACAGGCAGCTCTGCATCCTCCCCCCAGGGTGCTGCACAGGTAGAAACAAAACAGGACGTGCACTTCCCCCGAGGAGTTTTATTTATTGTTTTGAGAAGCAATTTAAAAGGGAAAAAAAAAAAAAAAAAGAGAAACTGTATCTATAATATATATATATATATATATATTTTTAACCTCTTTTTTTTTTTTCCTGATGCTCCTCCACCCGTGTGTGTGGGTGTGTGTGTGTGTGCGAGTCAAGGGATTCGGCAGCTCGGGGCAGCCTGGGGCAGCCGCCCTCGTCCCGCGGCCGGAGCACAGGGACCAGGGCATCCCCTCCCCGTGCCCAGCTCTCCGCGCCATGCAGCAGCGGGAGGGGAGGGAGGGTTAATGTCGAGAGCTTGCAATGTTTTAACCGGGATTTTGCCTAATTCCATCTTTCTCTGAAGTGTTTGCACCCTCGGGGTCTGGCCTGACTGAGAACCTCCCGCGCCCTGGGGATGTCACCCCCACTCCCTGTCCCCATTCCCTCCCTACCTTGCTCCCTTGACAATCAGTGGCTCCTTCCCAGGGACTGCAGCACGTGGTTGAGACGTCTATTTCGTTTTTTCAATATTCCTTTTTTTGTGCTGTATGGTGATGCGTTATTGTATATTCCACAATAAGACAAAAAAAAAAAATATATAAAAAAATGATGATAATAATAATAATTACCATGAGAAATTCTTATGAGTTTTGTTTGGAAACTCTTTCACTATATTTGTTGTAAAGAGGTTTACTATTAAAAAGAAAAAAAAAAAATACACGTTTCTGATAATTTTCCACGCCTCTGGCTCTTTCTTTCCTGCTCTCTGCGTGGCAGGGTGCAGCAGGGTGTCACTCTGGGCTCCAGCTCCTGCTGAGGTGGGGATGTCACCTGCTCTCGGTGGCTGCAGGTGACGCTGCTGTCCCCACTCCCACGTGGGCAGGAGTGGGACACACCTGGAGCAGCTGCAGGGATGCAGGAGCAGGGGGGACCCCGCTGTCCTGCTCAGGGCTTCCCTCTCTCCAGTCCCTGTCCCGTGTCTGGGAAGGGTCCAAGGACCAGGACAGCCCTGGCTCGGTGGAGAGGCTGTCCCAAGGCAGAGTGGTGGCTGTCCTGGGGTGCTCTTGGCTCCTCTGGGGTGCTCTTAGATGACCTGGGATGCTCTTGGATGACCTCTGATGCTCTTGGCTCCCCTGGGATGCTCTTAGATGACCTGGGATGCTCTTGGCTCCCCTGGGATGCTCTTGGCTCCTCTGGGATGCTCTTGGATGAGCTTTGATGTTCTTGGCTCCCCGGGATACTCTTAGATGACCTGGGATGCTCTTGGCTCCCCCGGGATACTCTTAGATGACCTCTGATGCTCTTGGATGACCTCTGATGCTCTTGGCTCCCCTGGGATGCTCTTAGATGACCTAGGATGCTCTTGGATGACCTCTGATGCTCTTGGATGACCTCTGATGCTCTTGGCTCCTCTGGGATGCTCTTGGATGAGCTTTGATGTTCTTGGCTCCCCTGGGATACTCTTAGATGACCTGGGATGCTCTTGGCTCCCCTGGGATGCTCTTGGCTCCCCTGGGGTGCTTTTGGCTCCTCTGGGGTGCTCTTAGATGACCTCTGATGCTCTTGGATGACCTCTGATGCTCTTGGCTCCCCTGGGATGCTCTTAGATGACCTCTGATGCTCTTGAATGACCTCTGATGCTCTTGGCTCCCCTGGGATAGTCTTGGCTCCCTTGGGATGCTCTTGGATGAGCTTTGATGTTCTTGGCTCCCCTGGGATGCTCTTGGGTGACCTTTAATGCTCTTGGCTCCCCTGGGATGCTCTTGGGTGACCTTTGATGCTCTTGGGTGACCTTTGATGTTCTTGGCTCCCCTGGGATAGTCTTGGGTGACCTTTGATGCTCTTGGCTCCCCTGGGATGCTCTTGGCTCCCCTGGGATGCTCTTGGGTGACCTTTGATGCTCTTGGCTCCCCTGGGATAGTCTTGGCTCCCCTGGGATGCTCTTGGATGACCTTTGATGCTCTTGGGTGACCTTTGATGCTCTTGGCTCCCTTGGGATGCTCTTGGGTGACCTTTGATGCTCTTGGGTGACCTTTGATGCTCTTGGCTCCCTTGGGATGCTCCTGGAGGAGATGGTGATTCCCACCCCCCCAGTTTCTGGTTTCAGCCCCTTGTGCTGGGATGGACACCCCACAACACCCCATGTGAGGCTCCCACAGGCCCTTGCAGCCTCCCTACAGGTCGGGCACTGCTGTTCTGACCCAAAGCTTTTCCTGGAGGGGTTGGACCATCCCCTGATGCCCAGTGAGAACCACGGGGGCTGAGCTTTAGACCAGCTGCAGGTGGATTTCTGTGGGGCTTCCAGTGGGGATGTCAAGTGATCCGAGGACGTGGCTTTGGGGTGGGGTTCCCGTTGCACAGCCTGGCTGGGTACCCCTGGATTCAGGATATACCTGGGAATGCTGCGAGGTTGTGTCCTGCAGGAAGGGCAGCAGGGACCTCCTGGGACCCTCACCCCAAGTCCTGGATTCAGTTTTGGGCCCCTCGTGACAAGAAAGGCACCGAGGGGCTGGAGAGTGTCCAGAGGAGGAAACAGAGCTGGGGAAGGGGCTGGAGCACCAGGAGTGCCGAAAGAGCTGGGAAGGCTCAGCCTGGAGAAAAGGAGGCTCAGGGGGGGACCCTGTGGCTCTGCACAACTCCTGACAGGAGGGGCCAGCCTGGTGGGGGGTGGGCTCTGCTCCCAGGGAACAAGGGACAGGACTAGAGGAAATGGCCTCAAGTTGCACCAGGGCAGTTTTAGGTGGGATGTCAGGAAAATTCCATCATGGAAAGGGCAGTGGGGCACTGGCACACACTTCCCAGTGCTGTGGTAGTGTCGCCGCTCCTGAAGGGATTTAACAGACGCTTGGATGTGGCACTTGGGGACTTGCTTTAGCGGTGGCCTCGGCAGTGCTGGGAGAACAGTTGGCCTCCATGACCTCCGAGGCCACTTCCAGCCTTAAAAATTCCACGGTTCTAGGACGGCAGCTAAGCCAGGCCGGGGGGTTACTGGCAGCAAGAATCACCTCACCACTGCAAAAGCGGTGCAGGGCAGGGGGCGATGCCCTTCCCCCGGCCCCGGCCCGATCCTTTCTCTCCTTTACCGCCCCCAAATCCGGCTTTCTCGGCTTTCTCCCGGTGCCCGGTCGGGTTCGGGGCCGCGCTGGGAGGGGGGGGTGGGGGGGGCGCGTTTCGGCGCAGCGGCCGCCAGGTGGCGGCAGAGCGCAGCGCGCCGCGGGGCTGATTGACAGCTGTCAATCACCGCGGCGCTGATTGACAGCTGTCAATCACCGCGGCGATGGGGGTGCGAGGCTTTTGGGCCATGCCGGGGCTGCAGCGTGGGGCGGTTCGGCTCCCCCTGGCGTGTTTCCATTGCTCATTGCCTCACGGGCCGCGTGGCCGGGGAGCTCCTCGGGTGGGAATGAATTCCTCGGGGATGAGTGGAGCCCCAGAGCTGCGCCGGGTGGGAGCTGAGAGCGTGCACTGGCAGCCCGGAAAGGCAGAGCTGCGCCGGGCACAGCCACAGCAATGTGGGCAGCAGGCGAGGGAGGGCATTCTGCCCCTCTGCTGCGCTCTGCTGGGAGCCTTCCCTGCAGAGCTGCCTCCAGCTCTGGGAGGACAAGGAGCTGCTGGAGTGAGTCCAGGGGAGGCCACGGAGATGGTTTGAGGGCTCTGGAGCCCCTCTGCGCTGGAGACAGGCTGGGAGAGCTGGGGGTGTTCAGCTCTCTCTGCAGGGAGACCTCAGAGCCCCTTCCACTGCCTAAAGAGGCTCTGGACTTTGGACAAGGGGGACAGGAGGCACAGGACAAGGGGGAATGGCTCCCACTGTCAGAGGGCAGGGTTAGATGGGATATTGGGAAGGAATTCTTGACTGTGAGGATGGTGAGGCCCTGGCACAGGGTGCCCACAGAAGCTGTGGCTGCCCCATCCCTGGAAGTGTTCAAGGCCAGGCTGGATGGGGCTTGGAGCAACCTGGGATCATGGAAGGTGCCCTGCCCATGGCAAGGGGTGGGACCAGGTGAGTTTTATGCTCCCTCACAACCCAAACCATCCCCTGATTCTTCACTGCCCGAGACAATGACAGCAGCCTGCAAGATTTCCAACCTGTGTGAGTGAGGCAAGGACCTGGATCACACCTGCCTTCCCTTCTGAGGCTGGGTTTGGAGAAACCACCACGCCCTGAGATTGGCTTCCCAGTCCTGGGAAAAGGTAATTTGAAAAGTGGGATCGAAGCCATCCAACTCTGAGGGGCTTCTCCTTGCAGGGCTTTGTATCGACGGGTTCTGCTGGCTGAATTCTGCCAGCCAGCCCCAAAGTACCCCACAAAACCTTTTTGCTGAAAATGCTATTTGATGCAATCTGCTTTTTGCAAGGAGCAGGCTGGGAGCTGCGGGAGCCAGGCCCCTTGGACAAAGCTCTCGCTCTTCCCTGGCCAACTGGAGCTGGGAATGGCAACCCTGAGGGTTTATCAAAAGGCACTTTTGGGAATGGTGGCTGATTCTGTTTGTCTCACGCTCCCTTTGTGCCAGAGGTGCTCTCTGGCTGCGCTGGGAAGTGGCTCTGCTCGCCAGGGATGTGACAGCCAGGGGAAAAGGGAGGGAAAAAAGAGAAAATCCTTTGCCCTGCTCACTCAGCTGGCAGCCTGGGAAGGAGCTGGAGTTTTTCTCGCCTGTATTTCCAAGTCTCAGTAACAGAGGAGGGTGGAAGCTGAAGTTTGCTTCCTCTCTATGTATGGGGTGACTCTTGGTTAGAGCCTCTTCCAGCTTCAGGTCTAATCACTCCCTGCAGCCACAAACTGTTCTCTGTGCAGTCCAAGAACAGGAGAAGAGTAGAAAAAGAGTAGTAAAAGAATAGTGAAAGAGCAGTAAAACAATAAAGCCCAATTTATATTTTTTAATTTTTGAGATGTGGTCTCAGCTCTGGAGAAGGAACCTGGAGTGAGTAGTTTGAGGGAATAGAGGTCATTTCAGTCTCTTTTTGACTGCATTTGGTGTAAGGAGGCTGCCTGGGAGAGCACCTTTGCAGAGCACAAAGTTTCCATCTGCGGAATCACTGGTGTGTGCACTCGCACCCTGAGATGCTCCAAAAGCTCCCAGCTGCTGCAGAGTGTTTATTTTACACCCACCCTACTCACACTTTGAAGTAGATTTAAGCAACAACAACAAAATTATAGGCCCGGTATAAATCTTTAATCAGAACATGTTTCCCCCTCCGAGCCTGCACTGCTGTGCACAATCAGAACGCAAATCAAAAGAAAGCAGAGTAAATTATTCATTGGGAGTCTATTCCTGCTTTCCCTGCATGGGAGGCTCGGAGGCAGAGCTGGGGTGTGTGCCTGTCTCAGGACAGCTGATTTTCACCCCAGTAAGCTGAGCTGTGGCCACAGAGCCACGGGATGAGCAACCCCCAGCTCCTGCTTTCCCTCTGCCCAGTCCATGGGGGTTGAGCCATGGGGTGACCCGGGGCTGGGAGCTCCACTGCTGCATCCTCCAGCCCTTCCTGCAGGGCTGTTCCTCCCACCCAACAACACTCGTGTGGCTACACCTCCCCTCCCAGCAAGAAGTGCCTGCAGGGATTTCGGGAAATGAGTCCCCTGAGCCAACCCGATCTCAGTTCTCCCCACCCCTCCCTCATCCCACTGCACCCACCTGCCCGGGCTATTTAGGGAATGCCCAGCAGACACGGAACCACCCCTGCCCACCGAGCTGCTGTGCACAGGACACACAGGTGTTGGGACGGTCTGAACATTCAGGCAGAGTTAGCAAAGCTGTTTGGAGAATGGGCTTTTGGATGTGGCATCATCATCATCATCATTATTATTATTGATTTATATTTTTTAATTATCACTATTATTATTATAAACCTCACAGTATTTATCCAAGGAATGCCCAGGCCCATCACTGCTGTGTGTCTGACACAGTGCATTGTTCTTGGCTGTTAGTGGAATCAAACCCCTTTTTCTTGAGTTTTTTTTTTTTTTTTTTAATTTTATTTCAGAGTCACGCTCCATGGCACAAACTGTAAAAATACATTTTAAAATGTCCAAAACAGACAGGTCGGGACCTTGCTGCTAACAATTCTCCACCTCATCCTTGAAATCTAAAGTAGTGAAGGATTTTGCAGAAAATAATGGATCATTTTCCCATTTACCCATGATTCAAGGATTAATAACTAATCCCATCAAAGGACATCTGCTTAGATTGTTCCTTGTCAGTGAAAGTAAATAGAGCCTTTTAGTCTTTAGACCTAAACTCCTCTGAGGTTATTATGCAGAGGAACCTCCTACAAGCGGTCGCTTTCTCTGCCACTCCTGCTGTGACTAACCCTGGAGGGAGAAAGCAAACTTTGCAAGTCCCTGGACATAAAGGTTATTTGCTAGAATGGAGGAGACTTTTATGAGAGGCCGGGTAAGCTGAGACCCTCACCCTCCCCTAAGGCTCGGCTCGGGCAGGGGGCTGCACCCCCCGAGCCCTTTGAGCCGCTTTGTGCTGCCTCTCTGGCACATTCTGGGGCGGGAGCGTCGGGGCTTTGCTCTCCCTAAAGCTTCTCCCCTGTTTATGTGATGCTTCGGCTCAGCTCTTCTGGGGTGAAATGGGAAAATGAGGAACTGGCTCCAAAATCCCCAGGGTTGGCAGGAAAAGTGTGGGAGGGGGGAATGGGGCTGGGGCTCTACGGGGCCGGCAGAGGAACGGGGACCTTGGGGGGAGTGGGGAGGGGGTGACACAGGGCTTGAGGGAAGAAGACCTTGGAAACAATGAGCTACTTGTCAAACAATGGCCTGGCAGAGCATGATTTGGGTTTTCATCAGTGGGGCTCCCAAAGCTGCTTTTTGAGGGGATGGAGACATCCCCAAAGGGGTTCTGGCCAGGAGCGGCGAAGCCAAAATGTGAGAAAATTGCCCCAGACGAGAGGAGCCCTGTCTCTTCTTCTGCCCAGCAGCTGCTCTCTGTAAATCTTGACGACTGGCACTGCCCAGGGCAGAAAGGCCCCCAGAGGGGAGATCCCTCGGGGTCACCTGGGGAGAGCCTGGTGCAAGGCCCAGCAGATCCCAGGTTCCCGTTCTCTCCTTCTGCCGGCGTGGAAATAACCACTGGTGCCCGTGCCAGGCCGTTGGAGGGATGCACGTTCTAAGCATTTCAGAACATCTAAAATTAGACTTTGTCTTTTTTCCCCCTACCAGAACACGGCTGAGTGTCTCATCCACCAACACCAGCTGTGGATTTTTTTTTTTTTTGCTCTCGCTTTGGAAAAAGCTTCCTCAGAGATACAGACAAAAAAGAAATGCTGCTCCACCCTCTCCCTGGCACACACAAAATATGAGAGTAATTACAAACTGGGGCTCTGGGCCTCAAACCCAGACCCTGCTCTGGGCTATTGAGGGAAATCTTTCAAAACCCAAATGGAAAGCAGCCCCATCAGCCTTTTGCCATGTAGGGAAGCTGGTCCTGCTGTGCTCAGCCCTCCCAGCCCTCTGGACCTGCAGCCCTGATGCTGCTGTAATCCAGACTCGGCTCCGAGCTCTGGCGAAGGGAACAATTGCAGGCAGAGCCAGTGGGAGTTCAAAAGGAGCAATACTGAATTAAACGATAGCAATTTCCCTTATTTTGTGCCGCTTAAAGGTGCACGCTGGGAATGTTTAAATATCCTTGTTATCCCCTTCAATACCTAGGGAACATTTTTTTAACGAGCTGGGCTGTAATCAGGCCGTGTTCGTGCCAGGCATCCCTTACAACAGCCATTCTCCAAAAGAGCTGTCCAGATCGAAGGCCTTGGAGGCAGAAGAAAAGGCACCTGCTGGAAGGAGGACGCCAGGCAGCTGAGCCGGGGTAGGTGCTGGGGGGACACTTCACCCAATTTTACCAAGACAAAACAGAGCTCCCTGCCAGTACGGAAAGAAGGAATTTTGGTATTCAGTTTAGGTTTGGGGTTTGTGGGTTTTTTCCTGGTTTGGGTTTTTTTTTTTTTTTTTTCACGTTGGTTTGGAGGTGAGCAGCAGCTGAGGATAACATCACATCTGAGGCCGAGATGATCTGAGCTAAGAGAATTTGCTTGTTTTCAGGCTTCAGCCCCTTTTTCCCCTGAAGCTGCTGGGTTACCTGGGTGCCTTTGACGGCATCGAGCTCCTGTTCAGCCTTTGGGGTGAACCATTAAAATATCCTGAGTTACTAAACCCTCCACCTGAGGTAGGAAGCACTTGCTGGGCAGAGCCAGGAGGAAGCCACGAGCCTTTCCAGCCCTGAGGCAAGAAGAATTTGTCTGGCTGTGGGGTCAAGGATGGAGCAAAGCGCTCCCATAGCCAGGACAGAGGCTGTGGGTGCCCAGCCTGGGTGCTGCAGGAGCCCAGGACAGAGGCTGAGGATGGGCAGGAGTTGCCTGAACAGGGCTGGCACAGCCTGGGGATGGCTTTGGAGCTTCTCTGCCGCTGTCCTTCAGCGTGCACCCACTCGCTTCAAAATGCAGCTTTTGTTGGCATTTCCTTTGTCTGGAGGACGCTGAGGCGGTGGCACCGCGTGGCCCAGGCAGCAGCAAAAGTGCCCAGCGAAGGCAGAAAAATGCCATCCATGGAGTGGAGGTTGGCACCAAGACAAAGACATTTATTTAGAGACCACCCAGCTCCAGACCCTTTCCCCTTGCCCCGAACCTACCAGCCACTCATCTGCTCAGGCAGCTGTACCCTGGATTTTGGGGTGACTGGGAGTGCTGGGAGGATCCCAAACAAAATCCTGTGTTTCAAAGTCCCAGGGCAGCAGCCAAACACACATTTAGGGCCTGTCGTGTGGACATTGTCTCCAAAAAATAACCCACAGCTCGTCTGTGGGGACATCTCAGTGCAAATTCTTCAAAAGCCAAAAATCCTCTTTGACCCAAACGTGGCACTTCTTACAGCGCTCATGCATCTCCCACATCTCTGAGCTGACGGGCACAAAAGAAGGGAATTTCCTTAAAAAACCCCAGCAGGGAAGCTGCAGGCAGCTCCCCTCTGGAGCCCTGCAGGCTCCCCACACCCTGCTCGGCCTCGGGGGTGCTCCCAGTGCCCAGCACCTCCAGTGAGGACAGGGAGCACCCACTGCTTCTACCCAAGTGGGGAAGGGCTGCAGGCAGGGCAATTTTTTGGGCATTTTGCCCCTCTGCCTGCACGAGGGCACGGAGAGCATCTCCCTGCAGGTTCTCTTCGTGCCGGGAGCTGCTGGCGGGGATGGAGCTGGTGTGTGTGTGCAGCTGGATGGAAATCCCACTGAGCTCCTGCACCTTCCGTGGGACACACAGGGCGAGGTGCCCACAGGTAGGGCACAAACCAGGAGGCTGCACCTGGATCGGGCACGCCCAGGTTTAGGCACAGCCCAGCGGCTTCTGACCAGTTTTGGGGGTGCTGCTGCTGAATTGGAGCCCCCATTCCCCCTCTGATGTGCGTGGCCTCTCCCCGAGTCCCACCTTGGCACATCCGCGGCTGGGGCAGGGCTGGGGAGGGGCAGAGCCGCACCCGGTGCCCGCAAAGATCCCCCGGGCTAAAGCGGCCGGGGGGCGTTCCTCCCCTCTCCCCCGTGCTCTGCAAACCCGACCCTTCTGCGGGGGGAATCACGGGTTTGTTTGGGTTTCCTAGAGGGTTTTTTTTTCAATTTTTAATGGGTGCGGGGGCTGCGCGGCTCCGTGCGGGGCAAGGGGGGCGGCGGCGGGGGTCCCGCGGGTCCCTCCCCCGAGACCCCCGCCGCCGAAATTCCCGGCTTTCCGAGGTGAAAATCCTCCTGGATCATCTGGGAATGACCGCCCCCGCCGTCGCAGCCCGGGATTTGCCTTCCAGCAGGAACTCTCTTCAAAAATAAGTTTAAAACGCCCGTTTTGCGGCATTAACGCTCCTTGTCGTGCCCCGTGGCAGCGCCTGGCACGGGAAAAATAAACGTGAAATGAGATGGGCACGAAGCTCCTGAGCAGGAGGCTGCCTGCCTTCCGCTGGAGGAGCCAGCATTGCCGAGAGAATTCCGAAAAAAATGGGATAAATTTCTCTACCGCTTCGCTCCAACCCCTCCTCCTTAAAGTTCACTATCAGAGAAAATAAAGAGGCGCTTTGAGAGCCAAAAAATGACCGTCTCTCCCAGCGGAAGGCAAAGGTTCCCACTTTCTTTAATTGCTACTTTGGGATAAGAAGGGGAAAAAAATAATAATCCACTTTTTTTTTTTTCTTTCTTTTTTTTTTTTTTTTCTTTTTTTAGCGTAATCTGGTGGCCGAAGCCGCCGTCCTCGCTGGAGGATGGGGAAGCGATGCCAGAGGGTCTCGGGTCTGTAGTGAGGATTTCTGCAGGGAAAACGGCTCACCTCGTTGGGTGTCGGTAGCTGCGAATTTGCCAAGAGAGGGGGAACAGAAAGGGAATTTTCAAATTTTTAAATTTCCTTTCTATACAGCGTTGTCCACGTTTCCAAACTCACGGGAGGTTTGCAGGAACGTCGGCTGAAATCCCGAATAATAATAATAATAATAATAATAATAATAATAATAAAGCCCAGGACGGACAGAAATGGTCGGGGTAACACACGGCTCCTCCGCCCGCGGCCGCGCAGGATGTCCGTCGGTTCTGGCCATTCGCAGTAAACAAATGGATTTTTAAAAATAGAATATTAATGGTAATAATTTTTTAAAAATAATTTTAAAATCCTGTTGAGTCGGGAATTAAAGAGGAATGGGGTAGAGGAATGCAGAGAGCAGCGACCCGGACGGGGCTGGGAAAAGCGGCTGAGCTGCCGAGGTGGAAAGGAAACTGCAGAAAAAGACTTTTCCCAAATATTAAAAAAAAAAAAAATTAAAATTCATCTTCAAAACTGGAAAGAAAGAAGGGAAGAGACACCCGCAATTCCCGCTGTTTCCAGGGCTGTGGCTCTCAATAACGCGGCTCCGGCGCCCGGCTCCGTGCCCCGGGGCTGGGCTGCTGCCACCCCCACCGCCCCCATCCCCCGCGGAGCCCTCGCGGAGGTTTTGTTCACTTGGGGTGTTTCTATCAGTATTTTTATCCCTTAAACTAAACCACAAAATAGGGAATTGTTTCCTGATTTTGAGTTCATTCGCGTTATTTGGGCGTTTGAACGGCGGGCAAAAGGGAGAAAATGTTATTTATAAGGGGGAAAAATTAAAATAATGCTGAGTAGGGAAGAAAATCGGAGCCCAGCTTAGAACGGGCGTTATTTTTTAATACGCCGTGATTACAGTTTGTGGAAGGAGGGAAACAAAGTCAATTCCCAAATCGAGGGGGAAGCCCAGCGCCGGGGGAAACTTTGTGAGATGCCACCGGCGAAAACGCTCCGCTGCCCGCCGCGAGCAGCACCGCGGGAAAAACCGCTCCTTGCGCTCCTCCTGCCGTGACCCCCCAGCTTTAATCAACACTCAGGAAATGCCAGGGAGACTTTGCCCCTAATCTCTGCTTATTAAGCAAAAAAAGCCCTGCGATGCTTATAAAATCGCAGGTAACAAGGCAACTCGGGACCGAGCGCGTGTGCCGGGGATCTCCGCTGTATGGTGGGAGGTTTGATATTAATAAAACGCAAGGAGTCAGCAGTTGCCTTTAAAACACTCCCTCGGGCCGGGGCTGGAGCGGTCCGACCCCGGCTCCGGCCCTCCGCGTGTCCCCGAATTACCGGGACATTCCCGGTGCGTGCTGAGGGCACCGCGCCGTTTTCGGGAGCGGGTCCTGGGCGGGCGGAGGAACCCCTCCCTCCACCCGGGCCGGGCCGTGCTGCTCGCCGGCCGTTTATGGCAAAAGGGAGAAAAAATTTATTTGAATTAAGGAGCAAATTCGGAGCAGGCGCACGGGCCCCAGCCGCACGTGTCTGCGCCCCCTGAGCACTTTGTGCCCCCGCGGCTCGGCTGCTTTCCTTCAAAACCACCCTAATACCCTCAAATGACCTTTTTTCCCCCCGTTGTCCCCGTTCCCCCGCACGCCTCACCCCGGTTCCCACCCCCAAAGGCTGCTGCGGTTCTCTCTCCCCGCGCCTCCGTGGCTGCGGAGAGAGAGGTTGCCATATTTGCATATATGGTAATGAGCTCCTAATTGCCAGGCTTGCTGCGCTTGGGTGATCGATTTCGAGCAATCCAGAGGTTAAGGAAGCTTGGAAATAGCGCGGCTCTCAGCTCCCCCCTACCCCCGGAGCCCCCCCGGCAGCCCCCCCCGCGCGATGGAGCTGGCCCCGCATTTGCATCCCAACTTTTTTTAACTCTCACACGTACACTTTACGTATCGGCTACGTGGAGGCTCCTCGGCCGCTCCTATATATCCTTACGCCGGGCACGGCCCCCGCTCCTCCGGCGGCGGCTCCGGGCTCGGGGCCACCGCCGAGACCCGCGGGCGGCGGGGCCGGGGCGAGCCGGGCAGGTGAGGGCAGGGCAGAGCGGGCAGGCACGATGGGCAGGTGAGCGAGGCCAGGCTGGGCAGGCAGGGAGGGCAGGCGGGCAGAGCCGTGCGACAGGTTGGCAGGAAGGCAGGGCAGTGAAGGGAGGGCAGCGGTCCGGGCTGGCGAGCAGCGAGGGAGGCTAGGCACGCAGGACCCACCGGCCACCGGGCGCATCCCCGGCCGCCCCCAGGTGGGTGAAGAAGTCGGGGTAACCCGGGAGAAAGAAGGGAGGCCCGGGTTGCTCCCCCGGCCGACCATCGCTCACCCACCCCCGCCCCGCGCTGGCGGCCGGGCCGGGGCGCGGAGCCCCCGCGGAGCCCCCCGCAGCCTCCTGCGCCGCGCGGGGCCGGCCCCGCACAGCCGGACAAACAATGTGAGACTTGGCGGAACAAAAGCGGCGGGGCTTGGGTTGCTGAACACGTCTGAGGCCAGACGAGCCGCGCGATTTATTGGACTCGGTGAGAAAACCATAATAAAAAAAAAAAAAAAAAAAAAAAAAGTAAGGGGGGGACGGGGGTGGAGGGGGGAGAGGACTCTGAAAGCGTCTTTATTATGGGCTGGGGGCCGCAGCGCTGCGGGGCCGGGGGAAAGATGCCCCGGGAGCGGCTCCAGCTCCTGCCCGGGGCCGGGGGTGCGGGTCCCACCGGGGCCGGCTGCGGGGTCGGGGTTTCTCCCAAAGCCCCGGGGGCAGGGGGAGCTTCCTTCCCTTTTCCCTTTCCTCCCGTCCCGCGGCATTCCGGCATCCGATAAGAAAGTTTGGGGAGGGCCGAGCGCGTCCACCCCACGCCCCCGTGCTTTTCTCTCGGCCCGCGGGTGACCCAGAGCCGCTTTGGGTGAGGGATTTATTCCTTTCACCTTGTGCCGGCTCGAGAATCCAGATTTGGGGTGCGGAGGTCTCCCTGCAGTCCCCCACTATGCCTCGGGCAGGGGATGGGAGCGGCCTGGCCATTCCAGGGTCTCGTTCCCTCTCCACGCGTGCCCTCCCCGCCAACCCACGGGGCTTTGTGCTCTGCTCCAGGGGATGCTCGCGGAGCCTCCCGTGGGGGGAAGGCGGAGGCACCCCCAAATCCTCGCTCCTGCAAGCGCCTTTCCCGCGGGGGTGGCCGGGGGTGCTCCGGGGGTCGGGCCGAGCCGCGGGGCGTGGGCGGCGGGGACACGGACACCCGGGTGACCGGAAGCAAAAGTCTCTCCATCACCGGGCAGGATTTTTGGAGGGGTGGGAGGCGCAGAGGTGGACCCCAAATTTGGAATAAGCAAACGCCAGCGAATGAAAGGCGCGTGGAAATAGATCCAGAG
This sequence comes from Anomalospiza imberbis, assembly GCF_031753505.1. Taxonomy (NCBI): domain Eukaryota; kingdom Metazoa; phylum Chordata; class Aves; order Passeriformes; family Viduidae; genus Anomalospiza; species Anomalospiza imberbis. The sequence continues at coordinate 2,167,580 of NC_089709.1, forward strand.
CAAAGGTTCGGCGCATCCTCCTCCACCGCCCGCGGCAGGACGCGGCCGGGTGCGGAGCGAAGGGGGAGCGATTCCTCCCCACCTCGCCAACTTCTCCCCGTGCGGCATTTCTTAAATTTCTCCCCCCAGCACAACAAGGTGGGAGCCGCTCCGTTAATACCCCTAAACCCCGAGAATTCCTGCCGTGGAGTGGCCCCGCTGAGGCTCCCCTTCATCAGGCCGTGCAGGACACTCAAATTAAATGGGTTTAAGGGTTTTTTTTAAGAAGTTATTGAAGCCAAACGTGATGACCCGGCCGAAATCCGCCTCTCGGTTGCAGCGGGCCCGGGTGTTCCAATCCTGCCGCCGATGGAAAATGCCGCAAGGGTTTTTTTGGGGGGGGCTTTTTTTGGTTTGCTTTTTTTTTTTTTTTTTTTTTTTTGGTTGTTTTTTTGGTTTTTTTTTCCTGCCAAGGAAGCTTTAATCTTAATTTTTAATTTTAACTTTAATTTTAACTTATATATTAGTTCTTATTGTCCTTTTTTTTTTTGGTTGTTGCTGTTTTGTTTTGGTCTTGAAAAGCCTCATCCCTGCAGTCTGTTCTTGATTCTTTCCTGAGCGAGGGGAAGAAGCTGTGCTCAAATAGTGCGTGGGTAAAAATCAACCTGGGCTTATTTTGGGTTATTTTTCGGGTCGTACGTGGACTCCCGGCTCTGCAAAAAAAACCCACATGGTACCCACTGGGTCAGGTCCTGCCCAGCTCGCTCCGTTTTTAGCCCCCAGAAATTAAGTTTTTATATATGCACTGGTGTGCGTGGAAGTTTTAAGGCTGGAAATCCTCAAATCTGCCGTTCAAAGGGAGATCCCGCGATCGAGGCGGCGGCTCCTTCTGCTTCCTTGCAGTTTGGATTTTTTTTTTTTTCCCCCAGAAAGCGAAGCACGGAGCAGGTTTTTATTTGTTAAGGCACTCAAAACACACCCGAGCATTTTCTGCAAATCGCTCGTGCCCTTCCCTAAATCCTCCCAGATCGGGCTGGTTCTAACGCGATGTTAAATAAAATTAGAAATAAAAATGCACTGTCATCGGGATAATCCCAGGGTGAATCCAAATTTGAAAGCGAAATCCCTGTCTTTGCAGCCTTTTTCAGGATAAATCGCAAAATTCGCCGTGTTTCTTCTTTGAGCAGGTTAAAAAAAAAAATATATATATATATATAATTTCTGGAGGGGACTGAAATAGCAATTAGGAATAAAAAAATGTACGTGAATTTAATAAAGAGGAGAATCAGAAGAGGGGCAGGCGTGCGGTTGCGTCCCTAAAATCCCATTTCAGTGGCGGTGGGGAATGGTAAAAGCGGCCCCGCCGGGACCCCACGGAGATGCTCCACGGACACGGGGGCTGCGTGGGCAGCTCGGGCGCTGCTGCCTCTTGCTTTAACCGACTCCTCTCGGCCTTCTCTTGCAGGAGAGCCCCGGCTCCGGCTCCGGCCCCGCTCTGCGCACAGAGGAGAAGCCGCTGGCGCGGGGAGCGCGGCCCAGGTGGGTGATGGGGAAGCACGGAGGGAGAAATCCCGGGCAGCGCCCACCGTGGGGTGCGAGCGGCCCCGGGAGGGGTCGGGGCGGGCCCCTGCCCTGAAAGAAGTTGGAGGCTGTCGTTTGGAAGGGGGTGCGGGTGGGAGGACCCCTGGGTGCCTCCAATGGGTGCTGCAGCCCCTCCCTTCCCCCATGAGCACCCACAGAGTCTACCCAAAATCTGCGTTTTCCCCCCAGCCAAGCCTGGAAGTGGACGAAGGGAAAGGGGAAAGGTGCAACACGGCACCCCTCAAACCCTTTTGTGCAGGGGGGGCTCGCAGAGAACCGCGCAGGAGGCCACGGGGAGGGGCTGTCGGCGGAACGGCGACAGTCCTGAGGAGCAGAGCCCCAGGGCTATTTTGGGGCTATTTCCACATGCCCCTTTCCCCACTCCAGTTCTAGGCCTGATGGAGGCCAGACCAGTGGGTTCCTCTTTTCCCAGTGGGGGCAGCTGGGAGAGGGGACCCTGGCAGGTTGGACTTGCTGCACTGGTGGTGGCAGCGGGAGAATCCAGCTCCAGAAAGAGACAAAAGCCATGAGTAACTTCCCAGCCCAAACTCACAGACCCAAAAGCAGCTGGCTTTCCACTAGGAAAAAAATAATTCCAAGGTAAAGAAACCTTTAAGAGAAAATGAAAAAAAAAAAAAAACCAAAAAAAACCCAAACAATCCTCTGTTCTTGTTCAAGGAAAAATCATGGTGGTTTTTATTTTTATTTTTTTAATGGGATCTGTATTATAGCAGGAAAATCAAAGGGTAATTAATGGTGGGGTTAAAACTACCGAAGTAAAGCAGCGTTTGATTCCATCCGGGATCTGCACAGCGCGGCCAGGCCCTGGCACCGGCCCTGGGGGATGTTCCCCTTCCCCGAGAAGGGGAAGCCAGGGAGGCTGAGCCTGGGGGCACAGAGCTGGAGAGATCGCTGGTGGGAGGGTGGTCCCGGCTGCTGGAGGAGACACTTGGTGCTGGCCAGGGCTGGTGGCCATGAGCGGTGGCCGGTGGCGCTGGGGGCGGTGGCGATGGCCACGGTAAATGAGGAGCGCTGTGCTGAGCCGGGTGAAGTCCAGGCGATGAGGGTGGCGATGAAGGTGATGATGATGATGATGATGATGATGAGGAGGAGGGTGAGGGTGATGTTGGCGATGGTGGCGATTGAGGGTGATGGTGGAGGCGCTGATGGCGGTGCCACAGGGCGGGAGAGACCAGCGCGGCGGAGGCGGTGGCGGCGATGGGGCAGGCGGGGGTGACGGACGGCGGCGGCGGAGCCGGGGGGCGATGGCGGGGACGGGGGGGGTGCCCGGTGGGGGTGCCCGGTGGGGGTGCCCGGTGGGGGTGCCCGGTGGGGGTGCCCGGTGGGGGTGCCGGGCGGCGGCGGCGGCGCGCGTGTGCGCGCGGCCCCTCCCCAGCCCATTGATGAACCGCGAGCGCTGCAGAGGGGTGGGAACGGCCCGGGTGACGTCAGGCGGGCCCGGGCCAATGAGCGGCGGCGGCGAGGGCCGGGAGTGTGAAAGCATGAATGAAAAGTGCCGCGCGCCGCTCCCCCCGGCGCAGAGGCTGCGGGCAGCGGCTGCGGGCAGCAGGTACGAGCCCAGCCGAGCCGAGCCGAGCCCAGCCGAGCCCAGCCGAGCCCAGCCGGGCCGAGCCGAGCCCAGCCGAGCCCAGCCGGGCCGAGCCGAGCCGCCGCGAGGGCCCCGGCCCCGGCCCCCCGCGCTGCCGGCGCTCCGCTGCGCGGGAGAGGCGGCGGAGGAGCCGCGGTGTCTCGGCGGAGCGAGGGCTCCGCGCCTCCCCGCAGCGCCAAGGGTGAAAGAGGGATGCAGGTGAAAGAGGGATGGAGCGGAGCAGGGCGCTCGGCGAGGGGAGGGACGCGGGGGTGGAGGCGGGCGGGAGGGATGCGGGGTGCCACGGGGAAGGAGAGGGATGCGGGTTGCTTCCCTGAGGAATGGAGGGATGCGGGCTGCCCTGGAGCGGAGGAACGGCGGGGGGGGATGTACGTTCCTCCCCAGAGGAAGGAAAGGGTGGAGGGACGCAGGTCACTCTGGAGAAGGAGAATGAGGGCTCCCCCACACCCCCGGAGAAAGGAAGGATGGAGGGAAGCAGAGCCCCCGAAGCAAGGACGGAGGGATGCGTGTTCCCCGCGAAAGAAGAAAGGACGGAGGGATACGGGGAGAGGAAAGCGGGGGATGCGGTTCCCTCCCGGGGGAAAGCTGCGCTCTGCCCCTGAACGAACGCAGGGATACGGGTCCCGGTCCCTGCCCGAGATGCGCGGTCCTTGCTCAGGGCCGGGGTCCTGAGCCGCGAGCAGGAGTCGCTCCCTTCCTTCTTTCCTCCCTTCCATCCCTTTCATCATTTCCTCTGTGTTTTCTGTGTTTATTCATCGCTATTCCCCCAGATCTTGGCTGAATCCAAAGCATCACAAGTTACTATTTATATTAACCGGCAGGTTTTTCTCGCAGTCATTTTGTTTAGAGAGCGTTAAACGCAGTTGTGGGTGGGGAAATGTCCTTTTGGTCTTTTATGCATATTTTAAGTTGTGGGCGCAAATTATATTTGCTTTGATTATTACCAGTTTGAATGCATTAATTTGATAGTTATTAAAAATAATGTGGGCTTAATTCTCGGCACCTGCAGAATATCATTTGGTTTGCAAATGAAACAAATTGAAACTCGGCAGAAAATAGGCAGCCCTTGCGTGGTTATCCTGTAATTCTGCTCCAAATTGTGTTTCCTAGGGGCCTGATCCTGCCTGTCCCAGCGATGCTCAGGACTCTGTGCCCTGGGCTGGTTGGGCTGCAGGAACAGGGCCAGGGCTGTAGCAATGTGGAGATGTTATGGATCTGGCTGCTAATATTTGCATCTCTTTTTATTCGTTTTCCTCCCTCGTTCCTTCCTTAAAAGCCACGTGCCCCCGAGCCCCTGGAGAAGAGGAGGTTGGCTTTTTCCTGCTGATGCTGTAGACTCCAGGGGTTGGTTGTTATCTTTGGTTATCTAGCTGTATGAGTGGTGTCGATTCTTCATAAAGCTAGATAACCGAAAGTAAAAATAACCCCATTACACGCCTGAGGAGGATGTGGAGAAGAAAGGAAATTCATCAAAAGGAAGAGGAGGAAAAGAAAAATATTTAAAAAAAAACCAAAAAAAAAAAAAAAAAAAAAAAAAAGAAGAGAAAGGAAATGAGAGGCGGAAAAAATGGGGGAAAAGAAAGACAACTTTCAGAGACTGGAAATAAAACCCGAGGTAGGATTTTTTTTCTTTTTTTTTTTTTTTTTTTTTTTAAGAACCTATTTGCCTCCCGTGATTTTAAGAGTTTACTGATTCTGGGCATGTGAAGAAACCGTCTGTGTTGAGAAAGACAAAGATGTTGCCGCTCTCTCCTCGGCCGTTAACTGTAATTGAATTAACAAAGTAAAACTTCCAATCAGATTATGAATTAGTTAAGTCCAGGACCCAGACTACAGATCAAGGATGAACTTTCATTGCATAACCAGTCGTAGAGCATCAGAGAATCCATAAATCAATACAGATTACTGTGTTGGATTATCTGTTTAATAAAGCAGCAACAGAGCAATGTTTATTAATGGTTGTTTTGCAAATACGAGTGCTGGATTCTTTTTCCTTTTTTCTACCTTCCCTCCCCCCTCTTCCCTATCTGTTATACAGATACATAAATTTTCCTCCCTGACAGCTATAACTTGATATCAGTATTAGAAAGAAGGATATGGTGATTTGTAAAATGGTTTCTTGCAGTTTTCTTTGTTTTTCTTCCCTTGTGTCTCTATCCAAATGCTTTCTTTCTTCTTTTAACCCTTTGTTTACGAAGGTTTCTTTGAATGGACGCAAGATTCTAATTTGGGGATTTACGAGGGAGATTTTATATATATATATCTATATATATATATATATATAAATATTTATATATTTATAAAACTTGTGTGTGGAACCACATGAGACTAATTGGGGAACTTGATTTTGCTTAATTTATCTTCTCTGCAAATTGATGTTGGTTCGTATCCCTCTTTAATGGATTATGCGTCAACCTCTTCCTTATGGAAACAGGGATTTTTTTAAGCTGCTCTACCGTAGATGGAAATTTTGAGTCAAAGAGGTGAACTGGGTGCTTCCCACTTGCTTTTAATAATCAGACTGGGTGCCTGAGATGCCACCTACAAAACACAGCAACCTATTTGGAAAAGTGTCTTGATCTTGCTTAGAAGAACACAATGATCTCATGGTGGATTAAGATAAAATAATATCAGAATGATGATTCCAAGGAGGGAAAAAAAATCCCAAACCAAAAAAGACTTTATAATAATAAAGAGCTAATGTGGGTGATGGCACCTGAACTAATTTTGGAAAGGAGCAATTATAGCTTTGTGACTTTATGAAAACCCTCTTGTGAGAGATGTAGAAATGAGCTGACTTTTGACCTGTGCTGGACCCGCTCGTTCCGCTCATGCGCTCACTGGGATCTTTAAAAACCCAAAAGGGCAGAAGGAACTGTCCCTGGCACTTCGTTCAGGGAAGGGCTGTAGTGTGTGGCGTGAAAGATTTATCCTGCTTGAAATTAATAAACAAGATATTATTCCCGCTCACGCATGCCCCTGTAATTGAGAATAATTTAGTACGTGTGTTAACTGGGAGTTCTGTAGCGATCTGCTTGGGGAAAGCTTAGGGAGAACCTCCTTTCCTTCTTCTCTTGAGGTGCTGCCATTGTCCCTGGTGCTGTTCCTGCAGCCCTTGTTGACAGTGGCAGGGATGTAGGGAAGTTTTTACTGGCTCTTCTTAGATTCCCTGCTCTCTGTTGCCATCCTGCTTCTCCTCCCTGGGGCGAGTGAAGTGCTGTTCTCCTGGCCAGGCGGTTTGTCCCCAGTCAGAGAGGGACATTGCAGAGGACAGGGCAACAGGGAACCAGCTCCAGGAGCTTTGCTCCATGGACAGGGAGAGCACCCTCCAAGGCAGGAGAGACATCCTCCATGGATGCTCACACCCTGCGCGTCTCAGGGTGAAGTTGGGCACCCTTGGCTTTGGTGACAAAGCGGTGACAAAGCTCTCCGCACGGAGCTCTCCTCATTCATCCTTCCCAGGCAGACCGAGCCAGGAGAACTCCTGCTGGTCCAGCTGGCTGGTTGCCACTCCAGCCAGGCTGGTGGTGGATGTGTCTGTGGGCCGATGTCGGCGCCGAGCGGTGGCCCAAGGTCCGGGTGTGAAGGGGCGCGGTGGCTCCACGGCGGACGAGGGACTCTTATTCTGGGTGAGCACAGGGAAGCTGCCATGTGCCATCCACGATTGGCCCGTGGCTTGCTTCAAGGAGGGAGAAAATGCCTTTTCTCCAATCAGGGGCTGGGAGCGGTGCTATGTGAGCATCTTTTGGTGTTCCTGGGTGACCAATCCTGGGCTGTGCGGCGCTGCCATAGGCTGGTTTTGATGGTGTCACTTCTTGGCTGTAACAAAGGCATGAGCAGGAGTCGGGGGGTGCAAACTGGGACAAGGATGAAACTCCTCCAAGAATTTAGCAAACCATGTGTGGAGGGCCTGGAGCCAGGGGCAGGAGGTGCCTGTGCTGGTTGGTGATGGAGAGGGTGGGTTTAAAGCCCACCAGGCCCAAGCTGGCTCTCGGGAGCTTTTGCACCTCATTCCGAGCTGCAAAAAGCTCCCTTTGAAATGTTTGTGACCCCCACTGCCATTCAGGGATGTGGTGACACTGTGGGGCTAAAGCTCCTCCATGTTCATCACCCGTCCCTTTGTGCTCCCAGTCTCGGAGGGAAATGGGAACCAGTTCCAGCCCCCTCATTGTCCCTCAGCCCTTGTTGGATGGGTCCCTGGGGCTTCCTGGTGCCACAAGCTTTGCTGCGGTCTCTGGGTGCTGTCGGAGCGTGTCACTCTTCGGCCGGGTAGAATTTCTTTTTAATCTGAGTTTTTGGTGTGGGGGATAACCATGTCCAGTGGCAGGAGTATCTGTGCAACTGTGAGCTGGGCTCTCTCCAAGGGCTTTGGAATAATCTTGCAAATAGCTGATTTTTAATTTTTTTTTCTCCTTTTCTCCCTGATTTACTCCTGGAGTGCACTAGCAGTAAGCCCTGTGTGTTTGCGTGACATTGATCCAAATTGCAGTTTACATGTGGCCGTTTAAGCTTGCTTGGACACTATGATTTGACTGGTTAACACTCAGCACTGTCTACTCTGCTCTCCCTTCTGGCCACATAACTGCTGGAGACATTAATAGGAGACACACTCGTTCAGGAGCGAGGTATCAGCTCTCCACATCGTTCTCTTGCTTAGCAAGAGTTTAGAATCAGGGGGGAAAAAAAAGGGAGAAAATGCAATACTAATTTTTCCGTGATTCAGTGAGCTGTTGAGGAGAATGAGCCTATACAAATATAATTGTTGGAAATTAATAATTTCACTCAGTGGATCCCCTTTAGCTTCTGTCATTAATGCTTATGTTGGCAGTGCAGAGATGCAGCAGAGCAGTTTGTTGCTGAGGCCAAAGCCTTTTTGCACCGTTCTCATCGTACGAGCGATGCGGGTCGGGGGACAGGCAAAAGGGCAGAAATACTTGTGCTAGTTGGTACTGCCAGTGGAGATGAACTTTTACTTTGTGATGGATAAAATATGTGTATTTTTTACATTTCGTATTTGAAAATTCTCAGCCTGGAATGATGAAAAGTAGCTAAAAAATGTTTTTTTAAAAAAATCATGATTTTATAGTGTTCAAGGAAAACAGACATCTCCCCATGGAGGAAATTTTTTGCAAGCCTTTTACAGTTTTAAACTGAAAACAAAAGGAGGCCCTGATGGCTCCAGCCCTTTGAGGTCTCCCTAGTACATGAAGTGTCCCTTGTCCTCCCAGCACAGTCCCAGGCACCCTGGCTTGGGCAGGTGTGGAATAGCACTGCAGTGCCACCACAAAGAAATCACACCGATACGACAGAAATTTGCATGTATCTATTTAGTTTCGAAATGCACAGATATAATTCCTTCCCACAAGCAGTCGCAGCTGGATTTGGAGGGAGAGGGGATGGTTTTTAGAAATGGTCTCACAGCAGGGCTGGCAGCCAGCGGTGACTTGTTCCCAGCACCAATCCTCAAAGCTCTGCTCTTTTTGGGGTGCCGCATGGCCCAGCTGGCCGAGCTGGGTTTGGGGGGCATCTCTGTGCCAAGGAAAGGGTGAGGGCTCCTGCCACGGGCACTTACAGGGTCAGAAATGCTGATCGAAGCCTCCAGCTGCCGGTCCGGGGCTGAGAGGGGAGCACATCTTTGTGCTGAGAACAGAGTCTTTCCTCTTCAAACAATCAGGGCTTCAAACCCCTGAGCGTTTTCAAGGGAGCGATTTTTATGTCGGGATTATGATAAACCGGCTGAGTGGGCGCGCTAAGCCGCCATAGGAATCAGATCAGGCCCCGCTTTAATTTCAGCAAGTGGCGGTGTGTGGGAACGGAGGCTGGGGTGATGCTCGGAATTAACCGTCTGGGCTCTGGGCCGCGGTGCCCCCGTCTCGGAGCACAGCCTGCAGGAGGGTGGGCAGGATCGTGTTGTCCTTGTCCCCACCGTGCCTTTGCCGACCGGGTCTGGCCGCTGATGCACGCCACTTGGCAAGGTGCTCTGCAGCGCCCTGGGATGGTTTTGGGGTGGCCGGTGCCGATCTCTGTATGGCAGGAAAGGGGATTTCTTGAATTACGCCAGGGTGCGGACGTGCTGCTGGATGCCCAGCAAACGGGGGTGGCTCTCCCGCACCCTGCCCGGGGGAAGCGGGTGACAGTGCCCCGAGGGGGGTACAGCTAGAAGGAAAATGATGAGCTCTGTGGTCCTCGGGCTGCTGGGAGGAGACGGGCGCCAGCGGGCAGGTCGCTCAGATGCAGCCGGTGTGATTGGATGTGAAAGCGGAGCCGCGGCTCTCGCCGCCCGCGCTGGCAGCTCCGCTCTCCCATCGCCGCGGCGGCGGGAGGTTTTGCTGGCCCTGGCTTGTGCTGCCAGCATGCCGGGGGCGCCTAAATATAGTCCTGTGGCCGCATTCCGGATCGCCCGGCGCGATTTTCAGGGACAGATATAGAAAGGGACGTGTGCGTGTGAGTCCCGACACCTCTCGCTGGCCAGAAGGCTGGGGAAGGGTGGAGGCGGCGGGCAGGAGATGCTGCGGGCAAGGCAGTGATGGCCCTGGCTGGTTTTGCAGGAAAAGAGACGGGAAACTTTGTTTTAGGGCCCCGTGCCAGCTGCGGAGAGGGATGCCCCGAATCCTGGGATTAAGGCTGCGGGTGTCCGTGTGTCTGCAAGGCTGATGGGGAGGTCTTGGACCGACACTCTGCTGAATCTGGTTATCAGTGGATCACAGGCTCTTGCTCACTGTATAACTCCAGGATTTATCCTGCTACAGCTGAGGGCAGACTCGGACCTGGCATCTGTAACTGTACAGCTAAAGCTGTGTAATCCTCACCCAGCATCGACGGCCATGGCTTCAGTTTCGACTTTGACAGCCCAGGCTAGGTATAAAAATAATTGTAATTCCACTTCCAGGGGTTTGAATATTGCTGGAGCAGGGACAAAAGGAGTAGTGCCAGGATGCTGGTGCAGGAGGAGGGAGCATCCATGTTGGGTGCATCTGCTGGCTTTAACTGTTTGGTCTCGTGTGATGCATTTTTACAGGCAAGCAGAGGACATGAGGTGGAGCTTGATCTGGGATAGGGAGAAAATGCAGTTCTCAGAAGGGGGAAAAAGTGCTGATTAATAAGTGTCAGGAATGAAAAAGACTGGATACTCATCGGTGGTGGACTGGCCTGGTTTCGAGCCCTGGCTCCAGGGGCTGTTGGCTCATCTTGTGGCCTTGCATTGTTTAGGTCAAGGCAGGTAAATCATGTTTAATTTGACCTTCAGCAGGCTCCTGCCTGCTGGAAGCTCATCTTTTATTGGAAAACAAAACAAAACAAAACAAAACAAAACAAAAAAACCAATCCAAACAAAAAAATCAACAACAACAAAAAACCAAAACAACCAACCAAACAAAAAAACACCAAAAAAAAAAAAAATCCCAACAGAAAACCAACCAAACCGCAAAAGCTTTTCTGGATCGGTGTGTGAGCTCTGGGAAAGGGAAAAGGGTCCTTCAGATCATCTTCACGCTTTTGGAGGCACAGAATGCTCTTTGGGAAAGAGGAAGGGATGTCCCTAAGGAATCTGCTTTGTTTCATCTACCTTTCCCCCTCTGTCTTTTAGTAAATTTCTGCTTGGTTGAGAGAAATTATTTTGGTTGAGTGAAATATCCTGCTTTTGCAGTATTTCATAGGAGTGGATTGTTTTAGGGATTCCCGGCTGAACCAGGCAGGAATGTGTCTGAGCTGAACAACCTTCCTCTGGCATCAGCAGGCACCAGCTGCTTGGGAGGGAAGTGCTTGAAACCCTACAATTATGGGATAATGTATTCCAAGAGAGTTTCTTGGCTTTCCGTTCCTGGGCTGGAGAGTTTATATTCCCTCCCTGATCCTTGTAAAATGTTGCTGAACTTGGATGTTCTTGTCACCTGCTCCTCGATGGTGCTGGGAGCGGGGACAGTCCCGCAGCAGCAATTGGCAGGGGCTTGGCTCTGGGCAGGAGGGGAAAAAGCCAAATTTTCTGGCATTTGCCAATGTGACTCTGCTTGTGGCAGAGGAATCTTATCCTTGAAAAGATCTGGAGGACCACAGCCACGCATAGAGTCAATGGAAAAGCGATGGGGAATTAACAATATGACCTGGATTGTTCAAGGGAATCAGGCACGGAATTCACTCAGGAACTTTGGTTAATCCTGCAGGGCACTGCCAGTATCCAGAGGAGTTTTCTTCCTGCTGGGGCCTGGCCAGAAGGTGCAGAAATTGACCCCTCTGGCTGGGGGGAGGTTTAAGGGTTCGGGACTGGAGAGGGACCATGGAGGACAGGTGGCCCTGGGCCACTGCCCCACTCCACAATTTTGCAGACAAACTCCAGTCCTTGAAGATTTTTCTCTCTTGTTTTCCTTTGTTTTGCCTTCGAAAAACCCCGCTAACAAACACACACACATATCTTTCTTCTTCTTTTTCATGAAAAAAGGCCTTTCCAACATTAAACCCACCCATGTGCAGGAGCAGGCTGGCTGTTTCTGGAGGTAGAGCTTTCCCACGGACATGGGCATCCTCTGGACGCTCTTTGCTGTAGAAAATCCCTGATTTTTGGAGGTGAGGGAGCCGGAGGAAGCCTGTCCGGCCCCTCTGCCCAGCTCGGTTGAGGCTCTGACAGGATCGGGACAAGCTGGCAGAGATTCCAGAGTGAAAGCAAGCTGCCTCCCTCCTCTGGTGCGAGGGATGGCCACGGAGCAGGTTGCCATGGAGAACCGGGATTATTCTGCGCGTGTGTGTACAGGCTGGGGGGGAATATCGTAATTTTTTTTTTTTTTTTTAAACATTTCTGATGGAGTGTGATGCCGTCAGCGGCCGCGCTCACCCGACCTTGGGAGCTGCAACCTCCAACCCCAGCCCCATCCCCTCCTCCCCTCCTGCTGCAGCCCCAGCCCCTCCATCGGACTCTTATCTCCAATAATCCCCCCGTAAGAGGGCTTTCTGCTTGTTATGACACCCAGTGAAAGCGTGGGAGAAAGATCCTTTCTTCGCCCTTGTCCTCCACAGCCAGCCACTAGCCTGAATGGGAGGCTTTTTTGTGTCTCTGTGTGCCTGACTAATTGAGCTGAAGGACTTGCGTCTGGAAGGGCTTGAAAGGGACTTTTGTTGCCACTGCGGAGTTTGTGGAAGGCGAATGAGCCCTGCTTTCTTAGGGAACGCGGGTCCTGGGCAAATTTGACTCTCGAGTGCTCACGCCTCCCAGTTCTTTGGGAAAATAAGGAAAAAAAAAAAAAAAAAAGTGGTGGGATTGGATTTTTTTTGTGTTGTGTGGGGTTTTTTTGGGGTGATTTTTTTTTTAGCACTACTGGCAGCCCCAAGCGTTGGAGAATTGAGTAAAAAAACCCCCCCCCCCAAAAAAAAAAAACCACCAACAAACCACCCTGGCCCGGGGAAGGTTGGTGAGCTGGCTGTGAAAAAAAAGGGCTTGGTGAGATGAGTTAAAACAGGCTAAAAATAACAGTATCAGAAGCCCTCCAAAAATAACAGTATCGAGAGCCTGTGCCTCCTGCAGCTTTTAGGGCATCATAATCCAAAGCCAAATCTTCTCTACGATTCCATGGGAAATTCCTTTGTGGTCCAAGGATGCTTTCCCATCCCATTGCACCCTGAGAGGAGATGAGCACCAGCACAGGACAGTTTAAGTGGCTGCTGTAAAATTTCTCTTTTCCTCTCGGCCTTAACAGGAGTGCCGAAAAGTTGGGTTTCTCCCTTAAAGTGCTTTAATTGGTGTCAGGTGATCCCCAGGCGGCTCCCGGCAGCACCAGTAGCGGTGTGGGCGTGCAGGAAGGAATCTTCCTTCTACCTGTGACAGCTCCAACCTCACATTTTCCTTAAAGCACCCAATATCCTGCTTGGTAGGAAAATCAAGAGGTTTTGTCATAGCAATTTGAGAATTTAAAGGCTCTTTTCCATCGGGAAGTTTGGTTTGGGGCAACTGGTTTGGGTCATCCCTGTTGGTATCTTCTGCTGCACTTTTGTTCCCACCACGAGAATGTGGCTTTTCCATGCGTCCAGGATATTTTCTTGCTGTCTTTGCTAATTTTTTATGATACTGAATTCATTCAAAGACCTTCTCCAGCTTGTCTTTTCCCCATGGTGTGGCTATGCAAAACCTACTAAGTGTCTCTCCTGGAAAACACCCTCTGGCAAGGAGGGAACATGGGGTTTGAGGGGAAAACAGAGCTTTTGAGGCAGAAAATGTCTTGGCATCTGGCAAAGATGGCTTTTAATGTGGCTGGTGGGAGAAATGGGGAAGAACGTAGGGGGTCACTTTGTTCCTGTTGCCTATTTCCCATGGGATTTCCCTTGCATCTCATTGAGAAGCCACTTGAAATGATTGTCCAAAATATATTTTCAACAAATGTATTTCCACTGTAATTTCTCAACACCTCCTCCCCCATCTTCTTCCTTCATCCCAGAGATCTTGCAGGTCCTTCCACACAAGAAATTACTGTGGAAGCTGCCAGGGTCCATTCCATCCCCTGTGTGGCTGAACCCTCACAGGCAAGGGATTAAAATTTATTGAAAGTTGTGTTTTTAAGGAGGTGATGTAGAGGCTGCAAATGCCCACGCCACCTCTTTTCCCACTCTGCACCCAAAGGCTGCAGCTGGGTGTCTTCAGGAGTTTCCCAGGGCCAAAGGGGATGGGGGAAAACCAGAATAAATGGGTTTGAAACAGATGTAGACATGAGTGGTGAAATTTGATAGAGAGGGGAGGTGAAGGCAAAGAGAGCTGAATGAACAGGAGGCCTTCTAAATAATAATAATAAAAAAAATCTCAAAAATTTAAAAAGCACTTTTGGAGATGAAGCCAAACCCTTTTTTCACACAACTCCACTTGGAGTTTTTAAATCCAGCAATTTCTGCACTGCTTCTGCCAACACTTGCTAAACTCAACCTTGGTTTTGTGTCCTGCAGCCCGAGGCCTGTCCTGCCGCAGCTCCGGGGATGCCCACGACACCAGGTATTTGTTCATGCATCCTGCTCCTTACTGTGCCAGGAAATGACAATTTCTGGGTGTTTGGCTGAGGAGGCTGAGGAGTTTGTCCTGTCAGCCCCATGCCAGGACAATGCAGCTGTGTATTGTTTGTGATGAGCAGCTCCCAGCCAGGCCTGGGCATTGCTGCACTCCCCAGCATCCTCCAGCCCTTTTATATATATATATATATTTTTTTTTTTTTTTTTTGTGTGTGTGTGTGTGTTTGTTTATTAGGTTTTTTTTTTTTTTTTTTTTTTTTTAATGTATGCTTCCTAATAACCAATTTAAAAAGAGAAAAATCACCAAATTCCAGTTTTGGAATTATGTGCGAACTTGGAAATTGGGGCTTGGAGTCAAAACAAGATGAGGGGAGCAGAGCAAGGCTCCTGCTCCAATGGGCTGGAGGCCAGAAGATGTAAATAAACCCAAATTACTGGTGCCTTCTTTTTTTTATATTTTTTTCCTTTTCTCTTTTTTCGCTTTTTCTTTTTTCTCTTTTTTTTTTCTTTTTCTCTTTCTCTCCCTCTCTCTCTTTTTTCTCTTTTTCTTTTTTCTCTTTCTTTTTTTTTCCTTTCTCTTTCTCTTTCTCTTTCTCTTTCTCTTTCTCTTTCTCTTTCTCTTTCTCTTTCTCTTCCCTTTCTCTTTCTCTTTCTCTTTTTCTTTTAGTAGAGAAAGGGGTTTGCCAAAGTGCAGACCTCAAGTATATTTTACCCTCTGCAGAGGCCTTATTATGCTGGAACTAGCTTAATTAAATAAAAAGGGTTTATTTTTTTATAACTGACCAGTAGTTCTGGGCTTGTGCATTTCAGAGCACCGCAAAGTGACTCTAAACCAACAATTTTTGTGGTATCTCAAACCAAACCCCTAAAATTTGGGAAATTCTTGTCCTTGCACAGATTATTGCTGCTGCACTTAACACCTTACAGCTCAAATAACAAGAGAATTTGAGCAGATTGGGAAAAAAGATCAAATGTAAAAGGAGGTATAGAAAATAACAGAAATTCAGGAGGGTTTGGAACAGAGAAAGAATAATTCTCAGGCAAAACACAACAATAATCCTAAATTGCTTTATTATTGTGAGTCACTACAATGTTGCTATAAAATATTTAGAATTCTGCCATGCACCTATTTCCCTGTAATATTCATAATTCCTGCAATCCCAGCCTTCAGTGAGCACGAGGTCACTACCTGGAATTTCCTTGTTTCAGTTCCCAGCACTGGGGCCTTCTCATCTTTGGGGCAGGGATGAGGATTCAGGATTTTTCCAAAGGTCTGGAGGAGTGGGGCTCTGATGCCACACACGTTTTGAACGGACTCTGGATATGCCAGGATGCCAGGCAGGTCACAGGGATGTGGATTGGGATCCCAGTGCCACCACTGCCACCCTCTGCTCCTCCCTCCTTCTATCCCTGGAGGACCACGGGCTCACCCAGCACTGGGAGAAATTGGAAATTGTAATTTAAATTTTTTCCTCAATGAAAACACTGGGAAAAAAAAAAAAGAAAAGAAAAAAGAAGAAGAATGGAATCTTGGTGCGTTTTGTGACTTTGTTCCCAGCAGAAGAGCCAAGGCCAGCCCAGTGAGCTGGTTCGAGTGAGCAGCCAAACCCTTGTGGCTGCCAGGACCCTTCACTGCTGCACCACCGGAGGGTTTCACCTTCTGCCAAGAGGGGCCTGCTCCTCTTCTTTCCCTTCCCTTCCTTTTATTTTCTGTCCTTTCCTTTATTTTCTTACCTAATAGTTATTTAATTATAATTTTTGATTTAATTTTTTAATTTTCCTTTTTCTTTATTTTCCTTTTTATTTTCCTTTATAGTGTTCCATTTTCTTTTCATCTCATTTTCCCTTTTTTTGTTGTCCTTGTTGTTGTTTTCCTATTTTTTTTTCCTTTGTTTTCTTTTCCCATTTTAATTTCCATCTTTTCCCCCAATTTCGCGCTTAAGCCTGCTTTGTCTTGTCTCCTGCCGGAACGTTTAACGAAGGGGCAGCCGCTCCCACGCCAGTAGGGTTTTTATTGTTGTTGTTGGTATTTTCCTGATGCTTTGTTCCACCCTCCCCACCTCGGTGCCCATCGAGGGGTGCGGGTCGGGGTGCCCGCGATGGTTGGGGAAGCACAAAGCCCCAAGGAAGACACGAGGGCTCTTGTTATCCGGGGCCGCGCAGGAAAGAGTTAACCCATTAGAAATTCCGAGCCCTTCTTCCGATAGTTAAACCTGATTTGCATGCATTTGCATAATGAATGTCATTTGCATTCTTGGAGGTTGGCTACTTCTGTGGGAAAAGTCAAAGCGGGATTGCGGGGAGGGTGAAGGGGGGTCGGTGAAGAAAGAAGGGAAGATTTTTTTTCCCCGCACCCCCGTGCATCCCTGCCCCTCGCCATCCTCACCCAAACGCTCTTTTCCTTCCCCTCTTTCCCCCCATCTTTCCCCCCTCGAGGCCTTCCTGCCTTCTCCCTTCCGCAGGACGCACAAAGCCAGCCATCGCCCGGCTAGGCCGTGCCGAGACCAGGCGCATCCTCTCCCGCTTGCCCCCCTTCCCCTCCTTTAATTTCTGCCTCTAATTCCATCTTGGCTCCCGTCCCCGGCGCCCTCGCGAGCGGGGGGCTGCGGCCCCGGCCCTCCCCTCCCCGTGGGTGCATGCGTGCTGAGGGGAAGGCAAGGTGGGAGCCACCATTTTAGGCAGCTGCAGTGTAAAATGGCCGATTCCCCTTGGCCGGGCCCAGCCACGCGGGCGGGAGCGTTCCGGCGGCTTCCATCGCGTTCCGGCGGCTTCCGTGGGCTGGGACGGAGCCGCTCGCGGCGCTTCGGGTGCCGCGGCCTCGACACGGGGCCTTCGGCCTCGAGGGGCTCATCCCGGCCCTGCCGGGATTTGGGATTTCCTTTTCCCGCCCTCGCCGGGACGTCGCGGCCACGAAACCCCCCAGCCAACCCACACCCCAAAATCAGCCACTTTTCACCTCATCTCCAGGTTTTGCACCACCAAAGGCAGCTCTATCATCTTTTTTTTTACCGTATTTTTTTAAAAAATTATTGTTCAAAGTACCCTCCGTGCCTCCTGTGGGGCTTGAGGCTCGGCTGCAGAATTTTTTCCTAGATGCACTAGATGACGTTCCATTCTTTGTGTACTGTGATAACATTAGCGAAACAGCTGTTTAATTATTTTTTTTTTTTACCCCTCCTCCTTCTTTTGGACTAGAAAAATTCAATAGCCTCATTTTTTCTGTTGCTGAAACCATTTCATGGCTGTTTAATAAAGGGGGGAAGAAGCAATGCGAAACAAGAGTGACTTCATCCCCTCCCGTGCGCGATGGGCTGAGGCATGAGAGGCTTCGCCTGGTCCAAGTGATCTGTGGGCAAAAAGTTATTGTGCTCAGGTTAATCTGAGGGAGGGGGAAAAAAATCTCTTCACACAACTGGTGGGGTGGGAAGTGATTAATTTTACTGCAGCACCTGAAATATATTGGGGTGTTTTATCTGGAGACCCATTGCAAGAGGTTTGTGGTTTAGGTGAAAATCTTGGTGTTCCATGAGGCCGCGTTTGTTGTTCTTTTTAATTTCTCCCCATCCCTCTGTTGCCATGAGACCTGGAAACTTAAAAGCCTAAATATGCTAAGTGAGTTTAACCCTAGTGTGACGGGAATTTTGAAAGCAGATTAAAACCAACTCTAAATTTATCCCTAGAAGAAAAACAAATCACATTTTTTGCTTGCGGGCTGATGCCAGAGGCCCAGACACACCTGGCTGGGGGCAGCCCCGTGGGGAACGTGGCTGACCTTGGCTCTAGCCTGGTCCCTGGCGGGGTCTGGGAGGTGGGAAGGGGCTGGAGAAGGGGTGGCTGTCACCACTGGAGCCCTTTAGCTGGAGCTGGGAAGGGCGTGCGGCCACGCGCTCCACTCTGCCTGCCAAACGTGCTCAGTCAGGAATGGGAAATACTTCCCTAAAACTGGCAAAAATGCACTAAGGCTCTTAGCTCTGGGGCTAAGCTGCAGCTACTTAGTCCACTTCTCACTGCTTTTATTTATAAACTTCAGGCTGTGCTGGGGGATTTTTTTTTCCCTTCTTTTTTCTGGTTCTTTCCCTGGGATGGGGCACAGGAATGTGTCGGAAGCGGAGCTGGAAGGTGAGGATGGGTCTGGACTCTGCTGCTCTGCTCCCACCAGTGCCACTCACTGGCTTGGCACCACTGAATTTTCATAGGATCAGATTGTCTCTGATTTCTGTGGTGTTAGAGATGATTTAGGGGACTAATGGCCAGCAGAACAAGCTCTTTCTCTGCCCCTTCCTCAGTTAAGCCAGGTCAGTTCTGCACTGGGTATCTAAATCCATGAGTAGTCTGTGAGTAGCCACAGCTGGAGACAGAGAAATCTTAAATTTGCAAACCAAAACCACTACACAGAGTTTATACACATGGAAAGTACATCAAGTGGATATCAATGCATTATTAAAATATAGAAGAATTCTGTAAGGATACTCCAAAGCATCCAAATGGTCAGGGCTGCTCACTTTTGGTATTTTCAAGCAGCGGTGAGCAGTGCTGGAGCTTTGCCACTTGGTTCCTGCTGCATTGAGGGTGGCAGTCACACTGTGCATCCCGAGAGGCTCCTCCTTTGATCCAGGACTCTTCCCTCCATGAGGCTCCGGCTGGGGATGGCTCTCACACCAAAGTGCTCAGGACAGCCAGGATTTTAGGACCAGGACAGCCCCCCCAGCCTCAGGGGGATTTGGGCTTGGGTTTGGCTTTGGGTCTTGGTGGAGCAGTCACTGTCCTGGGCAGGGAGGGAGACCTGGAGAACTCAGCTCCCCAGAAGACAAAGAAAGAATAAAGAAGGTGGTTTTTGACTTAGATTTAGAGGTTTTGGTCCTGCTTGTAGCTTTTGAGTGCTTGGAGTTGGTTTTGCTACACAACTGCAGTTAGATGCTGGCTGGCACCGCAGCTGGCAGGGACAGGGAATGGGACAATGAGAAATTTCACATTTCATGTAATTTCAAATTTCATTTCATTTCAAACAGCCATTTCAAGTTGCCCCACAGAAGACCCTAGCTCCTCTTGCTCCCTACAAGGCTAAGACTCCACAGAGGCATCTCAAGTTAGGAAACCAGCCCAGTTTCAAAGATGCTGAGAGTTTTCCAGACAAATTCTCTCTTCCTCATTCCCCTTTCGTGTCAGGAGTGTGGCTGTAATCTCCCTATCCTGTTGTAATCCAGACAGAGAACAGGGGTCTGACAATTAACATCCTCTTTTCTCTTTCTTGCCAGGCTGGACGTGGGTTCACTCTACCTGCTGCTCGTTTTCTGGCTGATGAATTGTAGGTCTCTGGCCCTGAGAGTTCACTGGGAATATCCTGGTAAGGGAATTTTTTTAAATTTTGGATTTTTTTGAAAGAGTTTCCCTAAACTTACACTGGGTCTGGCACCAGCAGGCTGCCAGGATGGGCTGAGTGTCTCCATGGCAAGTGTGTGGGGACTGGTGAGAGCTCATGGTCACCACGTTGGGGGGGAAAAAGAGGAGCCAAAATTTCTGTGGTCACCAGTACCTTCCTTGCTGACCACTTGGCCCAAAGTCTCAAACATCTGGATTTTTTTCTGTGTTTAACATCTTTTTCTGTGGGTTTGTTAACTCGTAATGCCCAAGCCCTGGGAGAGGTGTCTGTCTCATCCACAGGAACAAACAAAAATAGGGGAGGGAGGGTTACCTGTTAAATGGAAAGGAGATAATAAAGGTGTTTCTGCTGTGTTTGGTTTTAGCTCAGATTGGCTCATCATTATGTGAATCAGGAGTGGGGGTTATATGGAAAACCCCACCCTCCAAAAGCCATGAGCAGCTGCCAGCAGGACCCTCAGCAGAAGCCCCTCACCACGGCTGATCCCACCTCATCTTCCTCCTCCTCTCCCTGCCCTACCCTGGCCTGGAGCATGATGTGGATCCTGATTTACACCAGCGCCTGTCCAGGCTGACCAGGGCTGCTGACCAGGGCTGCTGACCAGCACCAGGGGACACAGCAGCAGCACGGGCACAGACAGGGTGCAGAGGACACCAGGACATGCCCATCCTGCCCACTGCACTGTGGGCCACTCGCTGGTGAGCCCGGGGATGTGGTACCGCTGTGGTGGGTCACACTGGGGCGTGGGGAAGCTGTGTCCCTCAAGGGATGGGGATGGATGGCAGGTAGAGCCCACACCTGTGGGCAGCTGGCCCGAGGAGGAGGCGATGGGCAGGGGAGAGGTGCTGGGAAGGGACAGTGCGTTTATTATCGAGGCGCAGCTGAAGCGGGTGCTTTGCCAGTGGTCAAGTCTGAATCACAAACTCTGCATTGTTTCCGAGTGTGTTCAGCACATTTCCCTTCTCCCCCTCCCTTTCCCTTTCCTCTCCTCTCGCCCTTGCACAAAGCTGTCATTGTGCCGGGGACTTGGTGATGGCAGCGTTGTTATTTGGTCAGAAAAAAATAAAAAAGAAAAAAAAAAAAGAAGGAAAAAAAAAAATAGAAAAGAAAGAAGTGGGGAGGGGGGACCCAACAAGGTGAAGAGGTTTAAATCAGCTTAGCCCAAATGCCAATTAAAAACCAAAGAGGATTAGGCTTGTGATCAGCAGAATAGACAGTCATTGTACCCGGGAGGAGGTTCCCCCTCCCCAGGCCCGACGTGGCGGTGCCGCAGGTTTGGCTGGGATCGGCACCGCTCTGCTCCCTCGGCAGAACGGAGCAGGGCAGGGGCTGGGCACGCACCAAAGCTCTCGGCAGGGCAGAGACAGGTTCCCGGTGCAAAGAACTTTTCTCACATTTTGAAAAGTCCCGCCTTGAGTTCAGCAGAGCAAGGAGAGGTTTCAGCCTCTCTGCCAAGGGGGGTCTGCCTGAAATTGGCTCTTGGGCTGGAGCATCCTTTGGCCAGGGGCTGGTGCAGGGTCCCTGGGGTGAGGTCCTGTCTGGGGGTCTGAGCAGACACTGTCCCCATCTTGCCAGACTCCCACGTGCATCTCAGGTGCTTGTGCTGGCTGAGAGCTCTGCAGCTGTAGGACCCTTGGTCAAACCTTTGCTCCCAAGCAGCTGGTGCATCACCCTCGGCCCCAGGCTGTGGTGACAAAGTGCCGGGACCATCACACGAGTTCTACTCCAGTGGACATGCAGAGAAGACTAGTTCTCTGTTCCATGGCTTACAGATGTGATGTCAGTGCTTTCTGCCTGGTTTAGTCCTCTGCACTGCCCACTAACTTGCTGCTTCCATGGTTTGAAGTGTAAGGTAGCCAGAAGCTGTGGTCCTTGTAGCCCCCTCACCTGTGAGAGGCACCCAGGCTGGGTGAGGTGTGTCTGGGTGACTGCTTGGACTCAGAGTCATGTGGCTCACCCAGTTCTCTCCCAGTATGCTGGTAAACTGGTAAAACTCCAGGAACAGGAAGATGCTCTGCACCATCACAGTAACCGGGATCAGTCTGGCTGTGGCCATTTCATTCCTGACTCTACTGACAGTAGGGCAGTGAAGGAAAATCCCCTGCAGCCAGAACGGCTACACTGGCGTGAAAAGGGTGTTGCCAGAGCAGGAGTGTCCTGATGCCACACTGGGTACTTAAAATGTGTCCTCACTTAAGTAGAAAATGTAATTCTAGACTAACTTTGAGGTTTTGTAAAGGAAAGTTACCAAGTGTAGATGGGCTAAGCAGAGAGAGGTTTAAGAGACATCAGCAACAAGCTCAGGTGGAGCTTGAGCCCCTCCATGTCTGAGTGGGAGTGAGCAGCCTGAGACTCTCCTCTTTTACCCTGGCAGGTGGGGGTGCAAAAAGACCCCCTGCAGTCCTGTGCTGCCTCTTCTCAGTGTCTCTGCAAGGTGGATCCTTTCTGCTAGTGAGGGCCATCTCCTGGCTGAGGTGGCCTTGAAGCTTGGTGGATCCCAGTGTCCTGCTTGGCACGGCATGGCTGTGGTGCAGCCTGGTCCGGCTCCAGCCATCTCCTGGAAAACGCTGAGCTGAGACCTTGCTGCTGCTGCCTCTAAGATGTAAAATGCTCCCAGCCTTGAGACAGGGAGAATCAAAAGGGAGTAGAAGGGCCTTTTCCATCGAGAGCAGAAGGAGGAGAAACCCTCCTGCTTCTGGACCAGGAGCTGCTTCTCCCGGATCCTGGGCACGGCCAGCGCTGGCTGAAGGACCAGAGTCGTGGTGCAACAGGCAGAGGCCTGCGAGGCAGAAAGCAGAAAAGCTGTGGAGCAAAGGAAATGTGCTTTGAGGGGACAGGGAGAGGGTGAAGGGGATGCGGTGGGCTGGGAGGTGCAATGCCTCCACCTCCCCTTCGGCAAGCCCTCGTGCTGTCCCCATGCCCGGGGATGCCCAGCGGCGTGCAGCGAGCGCCCGGGCTGTGGGAGCGGGGGAAGAGGGCAGGATCCGCTGCTTTTTGTTGCTGCCGTGTAATTTATGATATGAGAGAGAGCCATTGTCTGGACCCATCCTGTATTTTTCCGAGGGCTTTGCCTCTCTTCCCAGACCCCCGCTGTGCTCCTGCTACTGTACGGTTGCTATGGGGCTGCTCCCCGTGCCGCGGCTATGCGGGGCAGTGCCGGGGAGGGCTGCCCGCCGCGGCCGGACCCATCTGGAGCCCCGAGCCCGCTGCCGCAGCCCAGCCGCCCGGCGGCCCCGCTGACGTGCCGAGGGCCTGGGAATGGGGCTTTCGGCCCATCCAAGTTCACGGCCACCGGAGGCATTCAGCTGCCGGAGGGGCGGGGGGGGCGGTGGGCAGCGGGATCTGGGGCGTTTGGCTCCATTCTCCCTTCCCTTTCAGCGCCGGCAATGTCCTCGGTGCATACAGATCCCCCGTCCCTTTCTCCTCCTGACAAGTGCGCACATAAATAAATTACCCCACCGGGCGAGTGTGGAACAATCTGTCCCCTAAATTCTATTCATCGCCAGACAGGACTCATTATTCCCCCGATTAAAGCCGCTGGAGTAGCTTGCAAGGGTTACAGTTACTCTGTCAAACTGTAAATAAGACACTAAAAATAAAGGGCGCTGGTGAGAGAAGGGGGAAAGGGAAGCCAGACTAATGCCTGCTGCTAGGGAAACCGAATGAATCCCTAATGACGCCTGTGTACAAACTGCAAATAATGAAGGAAAAGTGACAAACAGACCTCAGCCAGGCTGTGGCGAGGTCTTCGCTCTGTGATGGCAGTGGGGACCAGCTCACCGCTTCCTCCAGGGACAGCCAGCAGGAGAGCTGGACCCCCTTGCACACTTCTCTGAGTAGAGCATTTAAGCCTTGTCCTTCTCTTGCAGGAAGGTTTAGCTCTTGTGGGTGTGTTTATTTTTCAGTCACAGAACCCACCTGTGCCTGAGCCCACGTTTTGAGGTTGTAGAGAAAAAAGTCCATTGCCTGTGGTCTCAGAGCAGCAGCCCCCAAAGTTTAGTTTGTGCTCTGCTGTTAGAAGAGCTTGGAGCTGTGACCTAGGACAGGGCTTGGACCAGGGGGGTTAAATCCATCCTTCTGCCCAGAGCCCTGAGGGGTGCAGCCCGGGCTCCTTCCCACCGGCAGCAGGTCATCACTGTCATGGCTGAGATGGAGATGCAGGGCTGAGTCCCAGGTCTGAGCAGCCTGTGTCTGCTCCTCCCTGCTGCCTGTGCCATGATAGATCACAGGGGAGGCTGTGTCCAGCCCTAGAAAGCCTCTTTGGATAAAATACAGCTCCTTCCTGGCAGGTCTCTTGCCAGCCAGCAAAGACAGGAATATTTGCCTTGCAGCAGATCCTTTTTCTCCTTTGATATCTTAGAGCTGAAGAAATGAGGCAAAAAAAAAAAAAAAAAATCAGCTATAGGCTTGTTGTGGGTGTTTCTCAGTTCCAGAGGGACTGAAATGTGAGAGTTTTATTTCAGGTCCTGTTTGAACTATTCCCACCACCCGCAGTGGGTGAAATACTGGAGTTCTCTGTGTCGCTTGGGGAAATATTTTGATTCACGCCCCCAAGCATGTAAAAGACAGAGAAAAGACAGCTCTGAGCTGTGCCCCTCCGGGTGGATTCTTGCTCTCCAAAGGAGAGCTCCCAGCAGGGAAGGTCCTGCTAGGGCCATGCAGTCCTTGGGACCCAGAGCAGACCAGGCTGTGACCAGGCTGGCCACTGAGCCCTGATCCCCCAGCTCTGTGTGGATGCCTCAGTGCACTCCCATCCTCCTACAGAGCCCAGCAGTGCTGGGGCCTCTCTGGAGCCTGATCTCCACCAAGGAAGGGCACAGCCAAGAGCAGGGGGAGCAGCAGGTGCTGATGATCCCTGCCCTGTGGGTGCTGTTCAGCACGGCACCCACCTGTTCTCCCAGCAGCAGCAGAATTGCAAGGGGCCTCATGCAGGCAGAGGGCTTTTTAGAGACAAGTTATGCTTCTACAAGGCTCAGACATCTTAAAAGGGATTTTTCAGACCAGCCAAGCTAGTCTGGAGCCCAGTTGCATTTCCCAGTCAGGTCAAACCAAGGCTTAGCAGATTTCTTTCCCTTCTGTCTTAGGGGAAACAAACCCTTTTCACCCACAATTCCTGTCTGTGAGGCCTCATGACTCCAAAGCAGCATTCCTGGGACATTCCTGATGCCATGGTATGTGCAGAATTTCAAACAGAGGCTCATGGCTCCACACCTCCATGTGCTTTCCCTGCTGGACTCAATGATTTGGAAGAAGCTCCAGGATGGAGCAGGAGATTCATTATTGCCATTGGTAATAATCGGTATTGCCATTGCCAATGGTGGTGTCTGTGCAGCTCCTACAGCCCCAGGTGGGTGTGTGCAGGTGCTGATGAAGGAAGAGCTGTGCTCCCGTCCCTCCCCTGCAACACTTACCATCTTAGCTGGAAAAAGAGCAATTTGGAAAATGTCTCATAACCAGCCAGACCTGAGCAAGTCAAACCCATACCTGGGTTTTCCTGGTGCTCCTCAGCCACGGAAATTGGGCAGCTCTTCACCATATCTGCTCCCTGGAGTTTACCTTTTGAAGAGTTTTGGGCTTAGGGAACCTCATGGTATCCTGGGAGAGAGCTTTGGGGTTTTGCTCCCTTATCAGGAAAGTCTTTGCTTGCAGACTCAGGCGCTGGGAGCAGCATCGGGGCCAGGGATGCAATTGGGAATACTCAGATCTGCTTGAGACCACACCAGGGATGGCAAAAAGGAACTTACTTGCCTTTTGCTGCCTGAACCTCTTGGGTCACGTTTTCCAAGGTTTCTGTCAACCTGTAAAAATAGGATTATCACGAGTTTTTAATGGAATCTGTGATTCCCCTCCATGTGAATCACCCAGTGCCAGAAACTCAAGCTTTACCATGGTGTTTGAGGAGACTGGCGGTTGTTGGCCTTTGGGCAAACCCATCCAACCAGATTTGTCCTGGGACTCCTCCATTTTAGATATCTTCATAGCACTTCTGAGAAGATCTCGTGCCTCCTTTCATTTCTTCAAGACACCTGACTGTGCTTTCTCACCCATCCATGGATGTCATCTGGATGTGTCCATGAACCAGAAGCTGGCAGCTCGCTCTTGGACCTTCAGAGCTGGCTCAGCAAGGTCCGAAGGGCCGTGTTTCAGTCACAGCCCTGTCAGTCCCCTTTCCTTTTCAAGGATTAGGATGAGGCAAATACCTTCAGTCTGGTTTAATCTTCAGTACCTGATTCTGCAGGAGTCTGCCGGCACACGCGTAGCGCACTCACATCTCAGTAATAGCCAGGTAACTCGCAGGGCTAAATCACTCCGGGTTTTTTTTCATTACAACCTCCTTTTAAAGCACATTTAAATGCTTCCCCGCAGGCTCATGTGAGGGCTGTTAAGGGCTTCATTTGAATAAATAAGGGCATAGGTAGAGGAGGAACATCACCACATCCCCCTGGAAACCCAGCACCAGCCATGGCAGCAGTGGGCTGGTGGCGAAGGGCCTCGATGTTATATATTCCATAAAGTAGAGTAATTAAGTATTACTAGTTTTGATGACTTCAAACAGAGTGACTCCAGGAAATAAGCCCCTTCTTTATAATTAGTGGGATTTCCTCTGCATCAAACGGAGAGATTGATTCTTTAATCTGCTCACATGCTTTTGATTTGGTCTTTCAGCTGCTTGTACCAACTGCTTCTACTCCCTGCTCTTGCCGATAAAACCTTGCAAAGGAGATTTTAGGAAGGCATGACCTGAGTTGAGGTCCAGGATTTTCTTTGTATGTGGCTGTTTTGTGAATTCCTAATTTGCCAGAGATGATGATCATGATGATAACAATAATAAAAAAATAACACAAATAATGGCTTTTAAACACCCACCTATGTTTAGGTCAAATAATTGTGGTTTGGGGTTTTGTTTATTGTCTTCTCAGCACACCTCTTAGCTCTGGCTCATACTTTTTAACACCTGAAAAGGTAATTTTGGCTTCCTGTCTGCAGGTGAGCTGACCCAGGTCGGGTTCACTGCATAATGTTGCTCTTGTAAGAGCACACACGTAACACCAGGTCTGCTGGCATTCCAAGGGCTCCACTGAAGTTAGGGCTGGAGCTGTGCAGAAGGTCTTTGGAATGTTTCAGGTGTTGGACCTGATTTTGTACTAAACACAGGAACTTGGGAAGCTCTGTCTGAAATGAAACTGATTGTGGCTGCCCCATCCCTGGAAGTGTCCAAGGCCAGGTTGGACACAGCAGAGGGTAGAATGAGATGAGCTTTAAGGTCCCTTCCAATCCAAACCATTCCACAATTCTATGAAAATCCTTGCAAATGTTGCTGTTTTCCAGATGAAGAGTTGAGGAGGGAGTGGGAACTTGGCCCCTGCAAGTGCAAGAAGCTGCTGGTGAGCAACCATCTCCTTGTGGGCATCTCCATGGGGTCAGTGGCACCACATCAGTCATGTTGGAAACGTGGGCTGGGGTCTGTGCTGGTTCCAGGCGTGGCCTAAACCTCCCATGTGCTCCTCCCACCTCCAAAGCAGCTCAGACCTTGAATCATCTCAGCAAACAGCCCCCGGCTGGGTTTTCTTCCAGCATGTGAGGTTCTTCTGAGACTGCTGAGGAGATAAAAAAAGGGGGGAAAAGGGACTATGCTGCTTTCCATCCACCTTTTGATGCTGTTGGAAATGTGCAGGGTGAGCAAGAGAGGCTTGTGGGCCTCATGTGCATCCCAGAGGATGAAAATGAGAGGATGAAAATGAGAGGACAAAGTTTTGGCAGCTGTAGGGCAGGGACTGGCACAGCTCTTGGTGTGTCACCCACAAACAAGGTGGGAAGGGCAAACGGGGCCTTGGCCACCCCTGGCCGGTGGCTCCAGCCTGCAGGGAGGACTGTGGGGAGGGGATGGATTCTCCTGGGCTCACCTGGAGCCGGAGCAGAAGCAGGAATGCTGCGAGCAGTGGTTGGTATGCCCTGCACAAGCCTCTCGCGTCTGGAGCGGTGTCGAACACAGATCGTATAATTAGGGACCCAGTGAATACGTAACTGTACATTATGCAAATAGTGATCAAAATCACTGTTTTCAGCAGAAATGCCTGAAGATCAAGACAGAAGCTTCATGCAACCTTAATTTAATCTGGTCCTGCAGGAGTGGGGAGGTCTGATGGATGACCCAACCTTGTGCCTGCCCGTGTTTAGCAAGGCTGGGGTGGGAGGTGGGGGGAGGAGTGCTGGAGCATGCTAAGCAAGGGGGAAATGGCACTGAAATCATGTTAGCAAACAGGGAAAAAGGGCAGAATGGGCTGATGTTTACAGTAATTTTATTTTTCTTTTAATTTCAGGTGAAGAATATAAGTCTGGAAGAATAGGAAAAAAATTTAAAAAAAAGAAGAAAAGAAAGAAAAAGAGTCTCCAACCCCAGGAAATCTGTGTTAATTGCTTATGAATGTCTCTGTCTAAAAAATTATCGAATTGATGTTGTCGTGCTTTTTTTTGACAGCCTGTCTGTTACATTTTTTTAAAATATTCATGCACTGAAATCTAATTACTAGGCAAATTTAATGATAATGAAATGAAGGCACTTTAGCAGAAAGCATAGGGCCTTGTTAATGTTTTCTCAGCCTCTGTCTTGTTCATATTTTTAAAATTATTTTTTTTACAACTGTCTTTCTTGCATATGAAAAAAAAAAAAGATTGCTGAAAATAAAACTCAGATTGCCAGTAATGTTTGTGGTGGTTCTGTTTGCAATGATGGGGAATTTGCAAGGTGATTAAAGGTGTTTTGCAAAAATCAAATGAGCCTAACCTAATCAGATAAGGCAGATGAAATATTATTATTAGAGGGGTAACATTAAGAGCATGCCTGGAGGCATTAGCAAAGATGGAGCGTCTCGTGCACTGTGCAGGACCAACAACAGCCTTGCCATCCTCTGGGCCCCTGCAGCCACTTTGCAGGGCACAGGACTTGTCTGTGCTCTCCCTAAGCCAGGCCTGGATGGTTGGAGGATGGATGAGATGATTGGAGGATGGATGTGGTGGTTGGAGGATGGGTGTGGTGGTCGGAGGATGGTTGTGATCGTTGGAGGATGGATGTGATGGTTGCAGGACACATGTGTTCATTGGAGGATGGATATGATCATTGGAGGATGCCCATGATGGCTGGAGGATGCCCACGATGGTTGGAGGATGGTTGTGATGGTTGGAGAATGGATGTGGTGGTTGGAGGATGGTTGTGATGGTTGGAGGATGGTTGTGATGGTTGGAGGATGGATGAGATGGTTGGAGGATGCACACAATGGTTGGAGGATGGTTGTGATGGCTGGAGGATGGTTGTGGTGGTTGGAGGATGGGTGTGGTGGTTGGAGGATGGATGTGATGGTTGCAGGACACATGTGTTCATTGGAGGATGGATATGATCGTTGGAGGATGCCCATGATGGCTGGAGGATGCCCACGATGGTTGGAGGATGGTTGTGATGGTTGGAGGATGGTTGTGATGGTTGGAGGATGGATGAGATGGTTGGAGGACACATGTGTTCATTGGAGGATGGATATGATCGTTGGAGGATGCCCATGATGGCTGGAGGATGCCCACGGTGGTTGGAGGATGGTTGTGATGGTTGGAGGATGGTTGTGATGGTTGGAGGATGGATGAGATGATTGGAGAGTGGTTGTGATGGTTGGAGGTTGGATGTGATGGTTGGAGGATGGATGTGATGGTTGGAGGATGGTTGTGATGGTTGGAGGATGCACACAATGGTTGGAGGATGCCTATGATGGTTGGAGGATGGACACGATGGTTGGAGGATGGTTGTGATGGTTGGAGGATGGATGTGATGGTTGCAGGACACATGTGATCACTGGAGGATGGATGTGATCATTGGAGGATGCACACAACGGTTGGAGAATGCCCATGATAATTGGAGGATGGTTATGATGGTTGGAGAATGGATGTGATGGGTGCAGGATGCCCATGATGGTTGCAGGATGGTTGTGATGATTGGAGGATAGATGTGATGGTTGCAGGATGGTTGTGATGATTGGAGGATGGATGTGATGGTTGGAGGTTGGATGTGATGGTTGCAGGATGGATGTGATGGTTGGAGGATGGTTGTGATGATTGGAGGATGGATGTGATGGTTGGAGGATGGATGTGATGGTTGGAGGTTGGATGTGATGGTTGGAGGTTGGATGTGATGTTTGCAGGATGGATGTGATGGTTGGAGGATGGTTGTGATGATTGGAGGATGGATGTGATGGTTGCAGGATGGTTGTGATTGATAGGGAATGCAGGTGATGGATGGAATGTGCACGTGAGGGTTGGAACGTGTGTGTAATGGCTGGAGAACACTCGTGGTGACTGGAGAACATGTAATGGATGGAGCATGAACGTAACCAAGCACGCACATGGTGGATGGAGCACACACCTGATGGCTGGAGGACACATGGAACAGGTGGAACACATGTGATGGTTGCAGCACGCACACAATGGACCTTGCATGTGATGGTCAGTCCACCTGCTCCAGGCACCCAGCACCCCTCTGGGTGGTCACTGAGCAGAGTCCCAGCAGCTGGGTGGCAGAAAAACACCGTGATCCCACCTGTGGGCCTGAGGAGATACCACCTGGAACACAGGAGCCATCAGGACAGGGGCCAGCTTGATTGCTAGGAAGGCATGGTGGGTCTCTGGCCTTGCTGCAGGCTGTGGTGGGTGTCCATGTTATGGTGGATATCCATACCTTGGTGGATGTCCATGCTGTGGTGAGTGTCCATGTTATGGTGGGTGTCCATGCCGTGGTGGATGCCAATGTTATGATGGGTGTCCATGCCATGGTGGATGTCCAGGCCATGGTGGATGTCCATGCTGTGGTGGGTGTCCATGCCGTGGTGGGTGTCCATGCCATTGTGGATGTCCATGCCATGGTGGATGTCCATGCCATGGTGGGTGTCCAGGCCATGGTGGATGTCCATGCTATGGTGGGTGTCCATGCCGTGGTGGGTGTCCATGCCATGGTGGATGTCCATGCTGTGGTGAGTGTCCATGCCGTGGTGGGTGTCCATGCTGTGGTGAGTGTCCATGCCGTGGTGGGTGTCCATGCTGTGTTGGGTGTCCATGTTGTGTTGGGTGTCCATGCTGTGTTGGGTGTCCATGTTGTGGTGGGTGTCCATGCTGTGGTGGGTGTCCATGCTGTGGTGGGTGTCCATGTTGTGGTGGGTGTCCAGGCCATGGTGGATGTCCATGCCATGGTGGATGTCCATGCCATGGTAAATGTCCATGCCATGGTGGGTGTCCAGGCCATGGTGGGTGTCCATGCCATGGTAAATGTCCATGCTGTGGTGGGTGTCCAGGTCATGGTGGGTGTCCATGCCGTGGTGGGTGTCCAGGCCATGGTGGATGTCCATGCCATGATGGGTGTCCATGCTGTGGTGGGTGTCCATGCTGTGGTGGGTGTCCAGGCCATGGTGGAGGTCCATGCCATGGTGGGTGTCCATGCCATGGTAAATGTCCATGCCATGATGGGTGTCCATGCCATGGTGGATGTCCATGCCATGATGGGTGTCCATGCTGTGGTGGGTGTCCAGGTCATGGTGGGTGTCCATGCCATGGTGGGTGTCCATGCCGTGGTAAATGTCCATGCCATGGTGGGTGTCCATGCCATGGTGGGTGTCCATGCCGTGGTGGGTGTCCAGGCCATGGTGGATGTCCATGCCGTGGTGGATGTCCATGCCGTGGTGGATGTCCATGCTGTGGTGGGTGTCCATGCCGTGGTGGATGTCCATGCTGTGGTGGGTGTCCATGCTGTGGTGAGTGTCCATGCCGTGGTGGGTGTCCATGCTGTGTTGGGTGTCCATGCTGTGTTGGGTGTCCATGTTGTGGTGTGTGTCCATGCTGTGGTGGGTGTCCATGCTGTGGTGGGTGTCCATGTTGTGGTGGGTGTCCAGGCCATGGTGGATGTCCATGCCATGATGGGTGTCCATGCTGTGGTGGGTGTCCATGCTGTGGTGGGTGTCCAGGCCATGGTGGATGTCTATGCCATGGTGGGTGTCCATGCCATGGTAAATGTCCATGCCATGGTGGGTGTCCAGGCCATGGTGGGTGTCCATGCCATGGTAAATGTCCATGCTGTGGTGGGTGTCCAGGTCATGGTGGGTGTCCATGCCGTGGTGGGTGTCCATGCCGTGGTAAATGTCCATGCCATGGTGGGTGTCCATGCCATGGTGGGTGTCCATGCCGTGGTGGGTGTCCATGCCATGGTGGATGTCCATGCCGTGGTGGATGTCCATGCCATGGTGGATGTCCATGCCGTGGTGGATGTCCATGCTGTGGTGGGTGTCCATGCCGTGGTGGGTGTCCATGCCGTGGTGGGTGTCCATGCTGTGGTGAGTGTCCATGCCGTGGTGGGTGTCCATGCTGTGTTGGGTGTCCATGCTGTGTTGGGTGTCCATGTTGTGGTGTGTGTCCATGCTGTGGTGGGTGTCCATGCTGTGGTGGGTGTCCATGTTGTGGTGGGTGTCCAGGCCATGGTGGATGTCCAGGCCATGGTGGATGTCCATGCCATGGTAAATGTCCATGCCATGGTGGGTGTCCAGGCCATGGTGGGTGTCCATGCCATGGTAAATGTCCATGCTGTGGTGGGTGTCCAGGTCATGGTGGGTGTCCATGCTGTGGTGGGTGTCCATGCCATGGTGGGTGTCCATGCTGTGGTGGGTGTCCATGCCATGATGGGTGTCCATGCCATAGTGGGTGTCCATGCCGTGGTGGGTGTCCATGCTGTGGTGGGTGTCCAGGCCATGATGGATGTCCATGCTGTGGTGGGTGTCCATGCCATGATGGGTGTCCATGCCATAGTGGGTGTCCATGCTATGGTGGGTGTCCATGCCGTGGTGGGTGTCCATGCCATGGTGGGTGTCCATGCTGTGGTGAGTGTCCATGCCGTGGTGGGTGTCCATGCTGTGTTGGGTGTCCATGTTGTGTTGGGTGTCCATGCTGTGTTGGGTGTCCATGTTGTGGTGGGTGTCCATGCTGTGGTGGGTGTCCATGCTGTGGTGGGTGTCCATGTTGTGGTGGGTGTCCAGGCCATGGTGGATGTCCATGCCGTGGTGGGTGTCCATGCCATGGTAAATGTCCATGCCATGGTGGGTGTCCAGGCCATGATGGGTGTCCATGCCATGGTAAATGTCCATGCTGTGGTGGGTGTCCAGGTCATGGTGGGTGTCCATGCCGTGGTGGGTGTCCATGCCGTGGTAAATGTCCATGCCATGGTGGGTGTCCATGCCATGGTGGGTGTCCATGCCATGGTGGGTGTCCATGCCATAGTGGGTGTCCATGCCGTGGTGGGTGTCCATGCTGTGGTGGGTGTCCAGGCCATGGTGGGTGTCCATGCCGTGGTGGGTGTCCATGCCGTGGTAAATGTCCATGCCGTGGTGGGTGTCCATGCCATGGTGGGTGTCCATGCCATGGTGGATGTCCATGCCATGGTGGGTGTCCATGCCATGGTGGGTGTCCATGCTGCAGCCTGTCCTGCACTGCAGCTCTGCCCCCTGTATTTCTATGACCTAAAAGCTCTGGCTGGGGTTGAGGATGGTGTCAAAGGTTTTACTGGGGGTGCTTGTAACCCCAATCATTTCTGTAGGATTTCCACTTCTGGAAGACAATCAGGAAATTTCTTTTGCTGTGCTTGGAGTGGCCATCGCCTAGAGAAGGTGATGTGGGTGGGAAGGAATGTGCCAGCTGGGCTTGTTGGCTGCCCTTTGGTGGGTGGCTGGAGGCCAAGCTCACACCTTTGGGTTCGTGCCCCCCAGGCCTCCCCGGCACAAAGTGAGGAGTCTCTGTGGTCTCTGTTCCTGTAGGAATGAAGCGTGTGGGAATTCACAAGTTTGCAGACCTGGCTGTGAACGTGGCTAAACAGAACTGGTTTTTCCTCCCCAGAAATGCTGCTCTGCATCCTGGGCTCACCAGCGGCAGCTCAGTGGCAGGTCTTAAGGGAGCACCAGCACAGAGCAGGATGTATTTTGGACCTCTTTCGATTCTCAAACTCCCTGCTCCCTCAGCAAGGGCAAGGGTTCCAGCTCAGCCCTCCTGCACTGCAGCCCAGATATCTCCAATGTGGCAAATCTCTTGGAAGTAGCTCCCGGACCATGTTAATCCCCTTAATCCTTCCTGCAGCCCTTCCCTGCTGGTGCTCAGGCACTGAAAGGCTTCCTGACACATCTCTAAACTGCTGCAGCTGGCTGAAGAGGGATCCCAGCTCCCCAGAGTCAAGGGACCAGCACTGCCTCCCTTTGTGCCTCTGGTTTCCACACCTTCTGCTGCAAGGACTTGGGCACTTGTAGGCCTGAGCGGAGGACAGGGAGAACTTCCTGACTGCTCCCAAACCTGCCACACAGATTTGGGATCTGGATCTCCAGGCTTGCAGCAAGGAATTCTCCCTCTGCACTCAAGCCCTTTGCAAAAGATTTGGCAGTGCTTCCACCTGCCCTGAGGAGATGGCAGGAGGAGCTCAGTGACATGGGAAGGGGTTGCAGACTCTGCTGTAGGGATCTCCAGCCCCAGGACCCCACAAGTGCTTTTGCATGCCTTTTCTGTGCTTCTCCACCTAGTGTCTCCTAAAGTGCTTCATGTGGTTTTTCTCTGGCCTTCAGCTCATCTCGTGGGGGAGAAGAGCAATCCCTGAGTTCGCTACATGGAATCATGGAACGTTGTGTGTTGGAAGGTGCCTTTAAACCCATCTCAATTCTTCCACTATCCCAAGCTGCTCCAAGCCCCATCCAACCGAGCCTTGGACACTTCCAGAGGTGGGGCAGTCTTCTCTGGGCAACCTGTGCCAGGGCGTCACCACCATCATTGTAAAACCCTCCTTCTTTATATCAAATATAAAGTTTTTCTGGCATGTGGGAGGCTGTTTCATGATCAGCTGTCCTGAAAAAAAGCCCCGTTCTGAGTGGACTCAGGAGTGCTCCCAGGCTTTTACACACACACACACACATACACACATAGAGCTCCTGAGCTGTATTTATCCTCCAAAGTGACAGTTTTCTATTAGAGAGCTGCAGCCCAGCACGATGATTATAATTGTCACTAATTTCTTTCTTTAGCAATCAGGTTTGTACCTTGACACTGTGGCATAAAATGAAGCAGATTCCCCCCATTCGAGGTGAGGTTGGCTCTCGAAATGTGTGTAGCCCCCTGATTTCTTTCAGGGAAACTGCTGCTGATGCCAAGTTTTGGTTGATGGTGGGAGAGGGACAATTTTAATAACACTGTGGACAGGAACTGGGAATGCCTCATGCAAACCCCTCCTGCAGGGGCAGTCACCCTCATGAGCAGACAAATCCCAAACCCACCTAGAGAAGGTTGGATTCAGGAATGGAAGGCTCTTCCCTGCCTTTGGTTTGGGCTGGAGCATCCCAGGACCAGCAGGGCTCTGTGCAGGTGTCCCTTCCCTGGGCACCCGGGGCAGACCCTCACGCTGGTGCCCTTGGCAAGAGGAACCTTCAGACTTTTCCCACTGCAGTCATTGAAAGAGTGCAAATGGAATGGGATGGGATGGGATGGGATGGGATGGGATGGGATGGGATGGGATGGGATGGCAGGAGGGCAAGATGGGATGAGTGAAAAGTGGCTGTGAAGCTCGTGAGGGTTCAGAGAGGGGGGTGAGATTTGCTCCTGCATTGCTCCTGCGTTTCTATCAGGGTCACGAGAGGAGAATTTGGCCCTCTTAATTATTTATTTTTTTTTTAGCTTAAGCCTCTGAAGACAGTGCTGCA
The DNA here is from genome assembly GCF_031753505.1 of Anomalospiza imberbis. NCBI lineage: Eukaryota > Metazoa > Chordata > Aves > Passeriformes > Viduidae > Anomalospiza > Anomalospiza imberbis. Next base: position 2,202,852 of record NC_089709.1, read on the forward strand.
GAGATTCCCAGGGGATATTGGTTGGCAGAGGTCCCATGATACCCTCAAAAGTATCCCCCCAAACAGAAATAACTCAGTAAAACAAAGCAATGGATTGTTCAGCCAACTAAAATTACCAGCATGTCAAATAAAATATGTACAGCATTAAAATAAAATTTGCATTGCAATAATGCTTTATTAAGCACATTAGGAGATTAAAAGAATCAACCCATTTGTTCCCATTCATGTTGCATCAGGATTTGCATTTCTTTTTTCCCCACCTCCAGCTCGCCCCTCTCCCCTTGCTTGTTTGGCGAGTGATTTTCTCAACGAACCTTGCAAAGCTCTGCCCCTAAAGAAGGTGTGTGTGGATATGCTGAGGGGTTTTTAAATCAAAGCACTTGACTTGGTGCTGTTTGTCTGCATGAGTGTGCAGCAGAGGAGGGGTGGGATGGAGAAGAAAAGGTTTGTCTGCTTCCATTGCTGCTAAAATGGTTAATTAAGACAATAGGGGCTCTATAACAATCGGGGCCGGGGCTGTGAATGCTTGTCTAGACTCTATAGTTCAGCTGCAACTTCTCTGTCGGAATTTTAACTTGGCCCGGCTCATTTCCCCTCCCCTCTTTCCCCGCCTCTCAGCTCATGTCCATAAGTTCTCTTTTCTCTTTTGTTTGTTTTTTTTTTTTTTCCTTTTTTTTTTTCTTTTTTTTTTTTTTTTTTTTTTCGTCCTTAATCAATCTTTTGAGAGATCGGGGCCGGATTGACAGCTCTGCCTGTCTGAGGGCTTGTGTGCGCCACGGCGCTGCCTTCCCAGCGCCAGGACGGGAGGAGTCATTGTTAGCGGGGTGCTCTGTGCCCACACGGCCAGGGCTGGGCTGAGCCCGGCTCCTGGGGCTCCCTGGAGCGCCCCAAAATGGGAGCTATTTTATCTTTATTGCTGGAAGCCTTGGAAAGGGCTGGGGAGGAATTGGGGAGACCCCGGGGCTCAGAGTTCCGGGGTGCTGGCACGGAGGGTGCTCCAGGGGTGGCATTTCTCTGGCTCCTGCAGCCCAGGGTGCTCTGAGCTGGGGCTGCTCCTTCTCTGGGGCAGGTGGGTGAGGCTGGGGGCTGGGGGAGGCCAAGACCTGCCACTGGTTCTGCTGGGCGAGTTGTGCCCTGCCAAAGTCACCTGGCTGCCCCTCACCTTGAGTGGGCGTTGGGTTTGTGGACATTGCAAGGAGCTGCTTTGGCCCCAGTAAACATCAGCTGCCCCCAGGCAGGGTCACAGCTTCCCCCTGGGCTGCTAAACCAGCTCTGAGAGGCCTCAGGCTTTGAGGAGGAGCAATGTGAGGAGGGAGAGGTGAGGAGAGACCTCAAGTGACACCCGGATTTTCTACTTCCAACCTGGCAATTGCACCAAAATTATCCTCAAAGCACCAAACAAAGGGCATGCCAGGACTTCAGCTTGCAGCAGAGGAATCTGCTAAAATGTTTCGAGTCCATAAACCTGAGATCAGCCTAAAGCCTCCAGAGGAGGAGAGGGGTGGCTGTTGGTTGGAGCAGCTCCCCCAAAAGCCCAGGGATGCTCCCCAGAGCTGAGGCGTGGGCGCTGCTCTTGGGGTCTCACAGCTCGGGGTCTCCCCCAGCCACGCCACATCAGGGCTTCTCTGTTTTGCCACATATGGGGCCTCAAACCTCTCTTTCTCCACCACAGGGAGAGGCTCCTGTGGGGCTGGAGAAGGCTGCCTGGCGACTAGGTGGCTTTAAAGGCAGCCTGAAGTGGCTGCACTCAGATAATGGCATGCACAGCGGGAGGGAACCTCTCTGGAGGAGGACGCAGGGATGCAGCCACACGCTTGAAATATGGACGAGATTATTCCAACTGCATACATGCAAATGAGGCCCGTCTGCAGACAGGAGAGACAAAAGGTCATTAGCTTCCCATGTAGAACCCTTCGTGCAGGGCCTAATTTACTGTCTCCCTCGCCCTTTTCTACAGATCTTGCATTTTTAGACTTAAAAATGGTGATATTTTGGCAGGTTTGATGGGTGTTGAGCAACTCGGAGTTTATTAGATATTGTGGCGCGTGCCCCGCGTGGGAGGGACACGCAGGAGTTCAGCTTTTCCTCAAAAGCAGGCTGGTTACACACTGCAGTTTGGCTTCCGAATTGAGGTGCACTTCTCCTGGAAGATGAGATTCCCCAGGTTTTCCCCCAAAAGCACAAATGTCTGCCTGGCCAGAACCTCTTGGGGAATTTTTGATCCCCGACACGATGCTTGGTTTCTCGGTCCAAGCTGGTGGAGGGGGGATTGTGTGGCCATTCCTTTGGAGCTGGGCTCGGCTGCTAAATCTGGAGGAGCTGAAAGCGTCCTTGGCTGTCCCCGCTGTCCCCACAGCACCCATCCCTCCTCTGGGTGAGCAGCACTGGCTGCCTGTTGTCCCAGAAACGTGGCTGAGCCTGACCCAGAGCACAGTGTGCTCAGGAGATCCTGCCCTGGCACGGGCAGAGGTGGATGCCCTTACCGCCCACCATCTGTGCAATTTGGGAAGAGTCCGATGTTTCAGAGGCTCCTTTGCAAACCCCTCCAGGTGCTGATGGGACATTTGGGTGGATCCAGCCCAGTCTGCTCCAACAGTGCATGCACAGGGAGCTTCCCTCGATGCTTCTGGAGCTGCTGCCTGAGTTTTGAGCACTGAGCTAATGAGGAAGACTCACAGCATTTCCCAGCGCGTCCTTAAACATTTAATTCTGCCCACTCCTCTCACCGGGAGGGTGCTGTGGGCAGCTGACAGCGGTGGGAGAGGTTGGGGTGAGGTGGGGATGGTGCAGGCAGGGCAGGGCGGGGTGCTTTAGCTGGCAGAGGGACGAAGGTGCTGCGGGTGCGGGACCCCCGGGGCCACCCCGGGGTGCGGGACTGCGGGTGCCGCGAGCAGAGCGGCTGCTGCCAGCCCTGCCTCCCCCAGCCCGGGATTGAGAGTTTATTCACGCACTAATCAAAGTGACATGATGGTCGTGGCAGACTAAAGCCATTCACTCCCCGAGCTGGCGAGGTCGGGAGGTCGCCCAAGTTCACAAGAATGGGGCTTTTGTGATGCAGATCGGCAGAGAGCGGCCAGACGAGCGTGGCAGGGTCCCCCCACGGTGACGTCGAGCTGGGCGATGTGCCGGCATGGCCCCGAGTGGGGCTCCTGTGCCCCCCCTGGGACACGGGGGGACCCCGGGCTCTGCCCTGCGCGGGTTCATGGGGTGGGGGTGGCAGGTGTGGCACAAGAGGGACGGGTTACCAAACCATTTGGGGCACAAGTGTCCTGGCAGCGAGTCTGGCCGTGGGATGGGCCCTTGGGCAGCCACCAAACACCCCCTGCCCACGTGTGGGTCTGAAGCCTTCGAGTCTCTCGTTCCAGCACCCGTGTCAGCTCGGACCCGGCCATTCCTGGTGCTGCTGCTGGGCTCTGCAGGGCTGTGTGGGGCGACGTGGGGCCTCTTTCCACCTTGAGACCCCCAGGGTGTCTGTGGGGAACAGCTGAGCTCTCAGAGGCCAGAAACCCTGTGCTGTGGTCCTCAGGAGCCAGCCCTGGAAGGGGAGATGCTGCTGTGCAGGAGGGATGAGGACAGAGGAGAAACTGCCTTCCTGCAGCGGCCTTTGAGCATCCCCTCCATCCACACCCTCCCCTCCCTCTGCCTGCTGCACCGCCTGTGCAGGGCCATTTGATAGCTTTACAGATGTGATGACAATTTTGCACCTCTAAAGCTAAGAAAAAACCCCAACCCAATTTTTATAATTGGCTCTTGACCAAAATGAGAGTTTCTTTGAGGGTGTTTCGAACAAAGCGCGCTGATGGAAGGGGCACCCCGAGCCACAAAGGGGCTTGGCTTTGATCCTTTCTGCTTTTATTGTCAGTGGAGGTAAAATAAATGGTTTAAAAATTAAATTGGTGCAAGGGTTTTTTTAAATTTAAGCAATGCTTTCACGGCAGATTTGAGGCAGCGACCGCGCTCAGGCACCTCTGTGGGCGCTGGCGTAAGCAATGAGGAGTGAGGTCAGTTTAGGGTTGAGGACTGCTCTGACTAAAAACAAAAGCTAATCAATTTGAGCAAAACTGATTCCTTTTTGCTGGAATGGAAAGCCTTGGGAGGAATTATCCAACAAAATGAAATCCTTGGGGTTGGGGGGTGGGGCTGGAATGGGACATGACGACACTGGAGGAGAATTTGTTAAAAAACATGAGCAAACTCTGCAAGAAACAGGGAGGTTTTCCCTTTCTGCAAGTGAAAGCTCAGGTTATAACCCCAAAGTGCTGGGTTTGGACTGACACAGTTGGAGTCTTCCGACTTGGCGTGAATGTAGAACATCCTGGGGCTCAGCAGGTCTTGGCTGTGGTGGAACAAGGGCTCGGTCGTGCAGGGCAGGCTGAAGGTCTACCATGGATTGCAGGGTCTCTGCTGGCCTCCCTGATAGAGAGATACGGGCAGTGGCAGGGCATGAAATCTGCTTGAATCGGTGACTCCCAGCTCGCGCCGGCTGATGTGCCTGAAATGACTAAATTACCTCTGGGCTGCCCCAAGGCTCCCCTGGGCTGCTGAGGGTGGGCAAAGCTTCTCTGCACAGCTCCGAGAGGCTTTGGAGCCAGGGCCTCACCCGTGCTGAGGGGGTGAGCTTGCTCAGCAGTTGGGGAAAATCAAGTTTATTCCTCTTCAAATCGTGCCTCACGGATAATTTCATCTATATTTGAGGTGTGCTCCATGGCAGTTTTGCTGCTGTTCAAGCTGGAAATTTCCTGTTCAGCCTGGTTCTGTAAGGACAGGGATGTGCATGCCCAAATATGTCCCTGCTTCCCAAAAACCCCTGTTGGGACCCATTGGCTGCAGCTCCCTCTCTATCCTATGGCTGTCTGCAGCACTGGGGAGGAACGACGGAGAAGAGCAGGCTGGAGGAGTAGGGAGGGATTTACTCCCACATTTTCTCATATCTGCTTTTTTAAATTATCCTGAGGAACCTTTTGGTGCTTCCTTGGTGCCGTGTGGGGAGATGGAGTGAGAAGAGGCCTGATGGTGAGAGCTGGTGGGGTGAAGTGGTCCTTCCCAGGGCTGCGCCACGCCTGGGGAGAGGGGCACGCAACTGCAAACACAAAACGAACCCGAGAGGGACCATCTCCCTCGGACAGAGAAAGCGAAGGCAGAGGCACAAAGGGGTGGGCTTTCTTCTCTTTTTTCCCCTAGTGGAATACAATGTGATGAATTCAGCGCGAGGGCCAGCGCCACCCTTTAATATACTTTCAGCTGAACGGGGGTTTCTATGGCAGCCGGGAGAACCAGGCGAGCCCTGAAAAGCTGTTTGTGCAGAGCTGTGCCAATGGCATTTGTGGTGAGGGGCACCGGTGCCAGACGGGCAACGCCGCTCAGCCACTCATCACGCGCTGACAGCCCCCGGTCCCCCACCGCCACCCCAACGTTTCTGGGGTTTTAATGTCCTCACACAAAAGGGGTGGCAGCTCCAGCCCGGGATGTGCCTGGCATCGGCCCGGCACCGGTGCCTGAGCCATTGTGGCGGTGAAAAATCTGCCGGGGAAGCAGGAGGCAGAGCTACCCCCAGGCAGGTGCTGGAGAGGAGGAGCAGGGCACGGTGTCTGCCGGGGCTTGGCCATCCCTCCAGTTCTATCCTGTTTTACTCCTCTTGATTGGAAGTGTTTTCCCAAAAGAGGATCAGCTGAAAGGGTTGGTGTTGGTGGATTGTTTCTCCACTTGCATGGCTCCTCCTGGGGCTGCCTGGTACTGAGTGCATGCAGAGTGGTCGGTAGGAAGGAGCAAGCACCTCCTTGTTCCCTCTACTTTCTCCTGGCAGGATCTGACAAGGTGTGACAGTGGCACTTTGGGTGGAAGGGAGCCCCAGCTCTGTCCTCAGGGTTGCAGCAGCCTGAGCACGGCTCCTGATCACCCATCTGGGCACAATTTTGCCACAGATCTCCAACATCTTGTGGCATCCTCCTTCAAGAGAGCAGCTGGAGCAGGCCCTGCTCAGCTGCTGCCTCTCCAGCAGCTGCAGGTTGAGTTGCTGCTCCACCTCATCCAGGAGCACTTTGCCTTTCTCCAACGCTTCCTATTTCATCAGCAGCTGCCTGGGCTGAAGGTTTGGAGCTGGTGCTCCCCAGGGCAGCCAGAGACAGAAGTGCTGCTCTCGGGGTGAGCCCTGGGCTGGTTTTGGTGGGTGATTCAGGGCTGCTCCCACCGAAGGTTTGGGTGAGCCCTGGGCTGGTTTTGGTGGGTGATTCAGGGCTGCTCCCACTGAAGAGAGAGGGTTTGGGTGAGCCCTGGGATGGTTTTGGTGGGTGATTCAGGGCTGCTCCCACTGAAGAGAGAGGGTTTGGGTGAGCCCTGGGCTGGTTTTGGTGGGTGATTCAGGGCTGCTCCCACCGAAGGTTTGGGTGAGCCCTGGGCTGGTTTTGGTGGGTGATTCAGGGCTGCTCCCACTGAAGGGAGGGGGTTTGGTGCAGCCCCCACAGGCTTCATCTGCTGCTGCTCCTGCGTTGTTGGATCAACCACAAGTGGTTCCAGATGGGCCCTTCCCCCATCCCAGGGGACCTCGTCCTCGCCAAATCTCCCTCTCCCTCACCAAAAAAATGGTCACCAACTTGCTCCTTTCCCGTGGGCATTTCCATCCCTATTCTTTTGTTGTTGTTGAGAAAACATTTTGAATGAGATTTTTCCTGAGCGGGGTTCCTGATCTTATTAGAACAGCCAGAAGGGGAAGAGGATGTTTTAAATTCACTGGCAATACTTGAAGTTTTTCTTCCCTTCTCCTTCCCCCTTTCTTCCACTTCTGAGGAAGAACAAGAGATGAAACTTCAATGTTTTTCTCAGAGTGAAATTGCAAAGTAAATTACTTTAGACTCTATAATGTGAAATATTAAAATGAAAAGTGATTTTTTTCAACAAGCTCAGTGTTCCTTCTTGAAAAGCCCAAAGCAAAATGTGTTGATCTCGTTTCAGTGCTTCTCCCCTCACAATTTCTCTTTCAAAACAAGCTCTTTGTAGGAACGGACTGTGTTTAGGCATGACATCTTGCTTTTGATGAATTGTCATTTTCCATCAGAAAAGTGTCCAGCCAGCTCCACCCACTGAGCCGTTCCTTGGTGATATCCCCAACAGCTGCAGAGGGGAGCTCCTCAGTCCCCTGGGAAGAATTAAAAGATTGCTGCCATCCCTGCACCAGTCCAGAGCTGGATCCCCCAGTGGACACCAGCAAAATCCAAAATAGAGCTGGGGTATTTTCTGGGTGCTGAGGCTTGGCTAGGTTTGGGATGTTTGTGTCCAAACTCGGATATTTTCATCTCTGAACTCCAGGCTGTCTCTGGCCACTTCCCCACCCCACTGGAGCAGCTTGGAACACTCAGCTCACCCAAGGGGTGCAGGAAATGATGCTTCCCCCATGCCTCTGTCGGGGTTTGGGGAAGAACTGAGCAGCTCCAGGCTCAGGGAAGGTGATTCCTGAAGGTTTTTATGCTCATTCTTTAATGGGCAACTGAAGTTACCCAGGTCACCAAAAGAGCCACTTTTGGTGTCCCCACTGTGACCCCAGAACCCAGCAGTGCTCCAGGGTTTGGGCTGAAAGGGATGGGACGCGGCTGCACCCATTTCCTGCCTGTCTGGGCAACTTTGAGCACATGAAGAGTGCAGAGAAGGCTCATTTCCTGCCCCAGCAGGAGATGGCCTGGTGAGGTGTGTCCTCTGCCAGCCCTCTGAAAGAGCCCAAATCAAAACTGGGCATGGAGAAGGTAAGAGCTGTAAATAAATCACTTCCAGAAAGCAAGGAGCAGCTCTCAGGAGGAAGGCCCAGCACTCTTTCAGTTCTTCTTGCCAAATGCTTGACTCAGTGCAGAGACAGGTTTATTTTTTAAAGGCATAACTGTCTGGTTTTCCCCTGAAAAATCAGACGGGAAACAGATGGGGCTGTGCCTTCCTATTCCCCAATATTTGAGCCCTCTGGCTGACAACAAAAGATTTAAAAGATGGGGAGCAGAGCAGCAGTGGTGGCTTTGTGCCATCGAGGAGGGTGCTGGCTGCTTGTCCAAGGGAAAGGAAACCCCAAATTCCAGAGGAAAAGAAACCTCAAAATCCAGGGAAAAAAAAAAAAAAAAACAAAAACAAATGCCAGGAAAAAAAAAATGCTGGGGATAAGTATCCCCAAATGCCAGGGGAAAAGAAACCCCAAATTCCAGGGGATAAGTATCCCCAAATGCCAGGGGAAAAGAAATTCCAAATTCCAGAGGAATAGAAATGTCAAATTCCAAAGGAAAAGAACCCCAAATGCCAGGGGAAAGAAAATCCGAAATGCCGGGGGAAAAGAAAGCCCAAATGCCAGGGAAAAAAAATTCCCAAATTCCAGGGAATAAGTACCCCCAAATTCTAGAGGAAAAAAACCCCAAATGCCAGGGGAAAGAAACCCCAAATGCCAGAGGAAAAGAAACCCCAAATGCCAGGGAATAAGTATCCCCAAGTTCCAGAGGAAAAGAGCCCCAAATGCCAGAGAAAATAACCCCAAATGCCAGGGGAAAGAAAACCCCAAATGCCGGGGGAAAAGAAATCCCAAATGCCAGGGAAAAAATTTCCCAAATGCCAGGGAATAAGTATCCCCAAATGCCAGAGGAAAAAAAAAAAAAAAAAAACAAATGCCAGGGGAAATGACACCCCAAACACCAGGGGGAAAAAAACCCCAAATTCTAGAGGAAAAGAAACCCCAAATGCCAGGGGAAAGAAACCCCAAATGCCAGGGGATAAGTATCCCCAAGCTCCAGAGGAAAAGAGCCCCAAATGCCAGGGGATAAGTATCCCCAAGTTCCAGACGAAAAGAGCCCCAAATGCCAGGGGAAAGAACCCCAAACACCAGGGGAAAGATACCACAAACGCCAGAGGAAAAGACACCCCAAATGCCAGGGGAAAAGAAACCCCAAATGCCAGGAAAAAAGAACCCCAAACGCCAGGGGAAAGAACCCCAAACTCCAGGGAAAAAGATACCCCAAATGCCAGGGGAAAGAACCCCAAACACCAGGGGAAAGAGCCCCAAACGCCAGGGGAAAGGAAACCCCAAACGCCAGGGGAAAGAACTCCCAAATGCCAGTGGAAACAAACCCCAAATGCCAGAGGAAAGAAAACCCCAAATTCCAGGGGAAAGAACCCCAAATGCCAGGGAATAAGTATCCCCAAATGCCAGAGAAAAGAACCCCAAACGCCAGAGAAAAGAACCCCAAACGCCAGGGGAAAGAACCCCCAAATGCCAGAGGAAACAAACCCCAAATTCCAGAGAAAAGAACCCCAAACGCCAGGGGAAAGGAAACCCCAAACGCCAGAGAAAAGAACCCCAAACACCAGAGAAAAGAACCTCAAACTCCAGGGGAAAGAACCCCAAGTGCGAGGGGAAAGAACCCCAAACGCCAGGGGAAAGAACCCCAAACGCCAGAGAAAAGAACCCCAAACGCCAGGGGAAAGAACTCCAAATGCCAGAGAAAAGAACCCCAAACGCCAGAGAAAAGAACCCCAAAAGCCAGGGGAAAGGAAACCCCAAACGCCAGGGGAAAGAACCCCCAAATGCCAGAGGAAACAAACCCCAAATTCCAGAGAAAAGAACGCCAAACGCCAGGGCAAAGAACCCCAAACGCCAGAGAAAAGAACCCCAGATGCCAGAGAAAAGAACCCCAAACACCAGAGAAAAGAACCCCAAATTCCAGAGAAAAGAACCCCAAACGCCAGGGGAAAGGAAACCCCAAATGCCAGAGAAAAGAACCCCAAACGCCAGAGAAAAGAACCCCAAACGCCAGGGGAAAGAACCCCCAAATGCCAGAGGAAACAAACCCCAAATTCCAGAGAAAAGAACCCCAAACGCCAGGGGAAAGGAAACCCCAAACGCCAGAGAAAAGAACCCCAAACACCAGAGAAAAGAACCTCAAACTCCAGGGGAAAGAACCCCAAGTGCGAGGGGAAAGAACCCCAAACGCCAGGGGAAAGAACCCCAAACGCCAGAGAAAAGAACCCCAAACGCCAGGGGAAAGAACTCCAAATGCCAGAGAAAAGAACCCCAAACGCCAGAGAAAAGAACCCCAAAAGCCAGGGGAAAGGAAACCCCAAACGCCAGGGGAAAGAACCCCCAAATGCCAGAGGAAACAAACCCCAAATTCCAGAGAAAAGAACGCCAAACGCCAGGGCAAAGAACCCCAAACGCCAGAGAAAAGAACCCCAGATGCCAGAGAAAAGAACCCCAAACGCCAGAGAAAAGAACCCCAAATTCCAGAGAAAAGAACCCCAAACGCCAGGGGAAAGGAAACCCCAAATGCCAGAGAAAAGAACCCCAAACGCCAGAGAAAAGAACCCCAAACGCCAGGGGAGAGGTCCCCAAACGCCAGAGAAAAGAACCCCAAACGCCAGGGGAAAGAACCCCAAACGCCAGGGGAAAGAACCCCAAACGCCAGAGAAAAGAACCCCAAACGCCAGGGGAAAGAAAACCCCAAACGCCAGGGGAAAGGAAACCCCAAACGCCAGGGGAAAGAAAACCCCAAACGCCAGGGGAAAGAACCCCAAACTCCAGGGAAACAAACCCCAAACGCCAGGGGAAAGAACCCCAAACGCCAGAGAAAAGAACCCCAAACGCCAGAGTAAAGAACCCCAAACGCCAGGGGAAAGAACCCCAAATGCCAGAGAAAAGAAGCCCAAACGCCAGGGGAAAGAACCCCAAAAGCCAGGGGAAAGAAAACCCCAAACGCCAGGGGAAAGAACCCCAAAAGCCAGAGAAAAGAACCCCAAACGCCAGAGAAAAGAACCCCAAACGCCAGGGGAAAGAAAACCCCAAACGCCAGGGGAAAGGAAACCCCAAACGCCAGGGGAAAGAAAACCCCAAACGCCAGGGGAAAGAACCCCCAAATGCCAGAGGAAACAAACCCCAAACGCCAGGGGAAAGAACCCCAAACGCCAGAGAAAAGAACCCCAAACGCCAGGGGAAAGAACCACAAACTCCAGGGGAAAGAACCCCAAATGCCGGGGGAAAGAACCCCAAACGCCAGAGAAAAGAACCCCAAACGCCAGGGGAAAGAACCCCAAAGGCCAGGGGAAAGGAAACCCCAAACGCCAGAGAAAAGAACCCCAAATGCCAGAGAAAAGAACCCCAAACGCCAGGGGAAAGGAAACCCCAAATGCCAGAGAAAAGAACCCCAAAGGCCAGAGAAAAGAACCCCAAAGGCCAGAGAAAAGAACCCCGAAGGCCAGGGGAAAGGAAACCCCAAATGCCAGAGAAAAGAACCCCAAAGGCCAGGCCAGCAGGCCAGGCTGGCAGCGCTGAGCCGTGCCGCGGGGCAGGGTGGCAGAGATGCTCTGGGTGCAGGGATGGGCTGGGAGCAGATGCTGCCTTTGCCAGGTCTGCTCTGCTCCCAGCAGCTCCTGGGCTGCAGAAGGGCGCTGTGAGAGCATTTAAAGGCTTCAAATTCTCCCTGTTTTAATGCTTCAAATCTCGGTGAAGTCCAAAGCAGGGTTTGCTTGCAGTGTCTGGGTGGATGCTGGGGACATTTTGGCCCTGTGACGGGCACTGCTGGGGCCTGGGCTGCAGATCCTGTGGGGACAGGATCCTGTCCCTGTCCCCGTGCTCCATCAGCTGCTTTTGGAGCCAGCAGAAGGAGCAGCAAACCCCCCTGAGCTGCTCATCCCTGGGCTCATCGAGAGCTCTGACCCGCCCGAGGGATTATCAATGAGGACTCAAATACTCCTACATTTTTTAATGGTTGGGTTCATTTTAAAGGTCTTTTCCAACTTAAACTATTCAATAAAATACATTTATTTCCCTTGTTCTGGCTACATTAGTGAGGAGGGAGGGCTCTGCTGCACAGAGAGCAGCTACAGCTGTGAGAGGACAGGTTTGGGAATGGTGTTGGAATTGCTGAAATAACTTTTTCCAAGTGAGGCAGTAGATCCCTGCCTCCACCTGTTAAAAAAAAAAAAAAAAATCGGGAAAAAAGTGGCATGGAGGAGACAGGGGGATGTCAGTTAATTTTTTTAATGGAACACAGGAATTCTGCTAAACTTTTGTTAAGGAAAAATCAATAGTTTCTTGTATTTAAACTAGAAAAAAAAATCTCCTTGAGTAAACCAGATTTTTTTTGTCATGTAATAGCCACATAGTCCTGGTTAGCATTTGGCACAAATATAGGAAAAACACCACCAAAAAAAAAAAAAAAAAAGCTGAAAATATTTTGACCAGATCTAAATATAACCAATTGCTGTGCAATTCCCTGTGCTCCCTAGGTAGGATAATTTTTTATGAATTAATTTTTAGATATGATGAGGTATTAATAAATCTTTGAGTTAAGCATCAGAGAGTTCAACTGGTTTTGAGGCTTAAAACTGTGGCACAGAGCACGATAGCCCTGCCACCGTTTTTGCAGCCTGTGCTGCTGCTGCCACGGCTCTGATACCGAGTGACCCCTCATAAATATCCTATTCCAGTGTAAAGGAGGAAAAACATTTATTAAGGCAAAAATTACCCATCTCCCCTAAATGAAAACAAATCCCTTTCCAACTGTGCTGGCATTTTTAAAGGGAATATTTGTCAGCCGCTCAGCGTTGTATTAATGGGGTGGGGGGTGGCGGTGGGATGTGGTGATTCAGCTGTGAAGAGAGTGTTTATTTTCCATTTATTTTGCGGACATTAATGGCACTAAAACGCCGGGCACTCCCGCCACTGGGCTGGGAGACAAAAGGCTGTGGCAGGTACAGCAAGTCGGGCTGGGAAAGGGATCCAGGGCTGGCACCATCGCGGGCATCGCTCTGCCAATGAGCTGGGCACCTCCCGGAGGTGAAATCCTAAATCCCGCCCCGCAGCCTCCATGCCGGGCTCGTGGATCAGCTCAGGCGAGAGACAGACACGTAAAAATAGATTTGGGCTCCTCTTTTTTTAGGCTGTTTGTGTGGGGGGCTGTCGCGTCCTCCCTCCCTGTCTCTCCTCCCAAACCTGGTCTGGCCGAGCGCTTTGTCGCTTTGTTAATTGGAACAATCTTATTTAAAGGAAGATGAATTAAAAAAAAAAAGACCAAAAAAAAAAAAAAAAAATCAGCAGCCAGCTGCCCCCATCGACCCCCCCAGTAATTGTCATCGCTTCGGCACTGCCTGGCAGCTGCTGCCCTCTTTTCCCTGCGCTGCGTGCCAGGGCGCTGGCACTGGGAAACGCTGCTGGGTTCAGTGGGGAGACAATGGTTCCACTGGGCTTTCAGGGTGGTGTCTGTGTCCCTCCATGGGGCTTTTGGGGTTTTCCAAGGGTCGTTAGTGGAAGCTGCCCGCTGTTTGCAGGGGATTTAGGGCCGTGGCGCTGGGGTGGTGCCATGGTGCTGCTGCCCAAGGGATGGGCTCCCTGCAGGGCTCCTGGGCTCAGGGCTATCTCAGGGGGTGACCCCCTGTCCCTGCCTGCTGGTGGCAGAGCTGAGGGAGGAGGGATGTGGATGGGCCCTGGGATTTGGGGGTCACCACTCAATCCTCCATCCCACTGTGACCCCACACTCAGCCGAGCACTGGGACCCCCACAGGAATTCACACCTGTGCCCCAGCCCATGGGAACCAGCTGTGGGGCAGGTCAGTGGGGTGAACATGGGGAAAGAGGCCCCCCCCAGCCTTCCTGCCCGTGTGTGCCACCTTTCCCGAGGCTCTGGGGTCATAGCTCTTGTACTGTCCCCTCTCCCTGGCCCCGCAGCATCACCCTGCCTGTGTGCAGAAGTTCAATAGGATCAGCGATCTTCGCAGCCCTTGTGTGCTAAATCCCATAAGAGCAGGAGCACTGTGGGGAGGGGGGAAGCCTCTAGAGAATGTTAAACTGACCCCTATGGAATATCCAGTTAAGCAGCGCCCTGCTCAGAACTGCCTTTGGTGAAAATTATCGTTTTGGCTTCATTCATTCCCCAGACAGGTTTTGGTGCAGTCCCGCAGAGAAATCAGAACCTCTCTCTGTTGAGGGCCACCTCCCTAGGATGCCATGCCAGAGCCAGGACAGGCTTATTTATCCCAAAAGCCTCATTGCTTAACGCCTCCGGCTCTAAAAAGTGCTAAAAAGCTGCCTTTGTTCGTGTCACCTGCAAGGAGGGAAGGATCAGGCCTGGGCTGCTCCTACAGCTGAAGGTGATGCCAGAGGGAAGGGTTGAATCCAAGTTGTCAGGGTTAGAAAGAAATGAAAATCTCAAATTGTTTGTATATGATTAAATGACATGTATGTGTGACTTCAACCTCTTCCAAATGAGAATGGATTTTTAATTCCCTTCTAAGGGGGAATTAAGGAAAAAAAAAAATGGGTCCCGTGCACAGAAAAGGAGGAGCAGTCCAAGGAGAACAAAAAGGTGGGAGCGGGTGTTAGTGTGGGTTCAGAGGGAGCAGATTTATCCTGAGATTTTCCTCACTGTCCTGGAGGGGCTGCAGAGCCTGTTCCCAAATCCCTGTCTGACACCAGGTGAAACATTTGCCTTGGGATGCAGCACTTCCAGAGAGGGAAAAGAGGGCTCAGGCTGAGGCAGGGAGTATGTGAGCTTGAGTCTGGGCTTTTCTAAAAATTAATTTTAGGGGAAAATGCGGGGCTGGCTTTGCGGGGGCACTAGAGACGCCTCAGCTGAGCTCTGCTAAGAGCAATGCTTGGTTTCAAAGTCACTTCTGGGGGTTTTTTTCAGCTTAAAAAAAAGTTTAAACTTTCCGAAGGAAACATTAAAATCCACATTTAAATTCCTAGAAATTTTTGAGATATTGCCTTTCCAGTGCTTCCCTAAATGACACTTGCTAAATTTTCAGTTTTCCTTACTTCCAAAGCGAATATTCAGTGTAATTTATATGGGGTGGAAGACTTCTCTGTAGTAAAACAACTCAGAGTGTGCTCTCCCCATCCCAGAGCCGGGAAACCCCTGGCACTGCATGACCCAGAATTTATATATTTATATTTATATTTATATTTATATTTATATTTATATTTATATTTATATAAATATATTTTATATATATTTTTATATATTTATATTTATATTTTATATCTAATTTCTATTTTCCCCCTCCTCTATAACCTGTGCATTGGTGGCAGATTTTAGTAGAAGATGGGTTTGTACAGAAGCAGGGAGAGGGAAGAGAGGGCACAAAAAAAAAAAAAGGCTGACAAGGGCTCCTGGAGAGCCACGGGGCTGGAAAAAGCCTCGGAGCTGGGGGATGCAGAGGGACCGCGGCAGGGCGGGGACCCCTCCCGGCCCTGCAGGGGGAGGGTTCTGCCGTAAAACTTTTATTTCTGCTGCTTGCAAGAGAAGAGTGAAAACAGGACGGTCCTGGCTCTTCCAGCAAAAACCCGCAGCGATTTATACGTTTATGAATGGATTTCCTACCCTGGAACACGCTGATTTTTGGTTAAAGGTGAAAAATCGTTCATTCGAGGCCAATGGAATAAGTCGGGGAGAAATGTGAAATCCTCTGCCGTGAGTGTAGAGGCACAACCCTCACTCTTGCTTCAGTGGTGGGTTATGTGGTGGAGAAACACGTTTTCATCAAATTTAGCAATTATTTATATGATATAAAACGACCTACTTGGTGCCATGTTTACAGTCAGTCTAATCAAATAGTGACTGAATATACCAGCAAGCAAAATGGACAGATTTGAAGTTTTTTTGTGAAAATAAAATTAAAAAAAACCCTAGGTGTAATGTTTTCTAGCAGACCTGTGCTGTTAAAAAAAAAAGGTAGTAGTAGTGGTAATAATAATAATTATAGTAATAATATAATCGTCATATTTAATCCCTATGATTATAAATATAGGACCTGTGTTTAGGTATGTAAAAAAAAAATAAGACCAAAATTCAAATAAATTAAATTTATATCAGAGGATCAAATGGAAAGCTTAAACTCCCCAAATCACCCACTATTTCCCAGGATTTCCAGCTGTAACTTGACAAACTGCTGGTTCACAAGATGAATGCATTTGGTTTTATTCTTTTGGGGGGCTGTGTTGGGCACGGCTTCGGGGGTGATGGATGGAGCGGGGACAGGAGGGACCTGCGGGACCGTGCCGGCTCCGGCGGCAGCTCGGGGTGTCGCAGCTTTTGGGACAATTTCGGAGCTGCTGCTGGTCCCGCACTCTGGTCTGTTTTTGTGTAACCGTGTTTGTGCGGTTTACAGGGAAAAAAAAAAAAAAAAAGGCAAAACCAAAAAAAAAACCCCAAAAAAAACCCAACAAAAAAAACCCCAAAACCCAAAAAAATAATAAAAAAAAAACCCTAAAACCAAAAGAGCAACCCGTTTTCCATCTCCCAGCCCTTCAAACCTTTTTTTTTTTTTTTCTCGTGGTGTTTTTTCTCGCCGTTCCCCCCAGAAGGGATGGGGAGGCAGCCTGGGGGGGACTGTGGGCTGAGGGGACTCCGCACTCAGGGATTTCCCGAAGAGTTGCTGCAAACCAGCCCCGTCCCCGGCTTTGCTCCGTCCAAACCAAACCAAAAAAACCACCCTCCATCCTCGCGGTGGATATTTGCAATTTATTTACGATTAGCTCCAAATTTACCAAAGACGACAGACTGAAGGGGGTGGCCGGGGAGGGGGGAAGCAATTCAATTAATTTGTAATCTTGCTTTTCATTAGAAAATGCAAGAATAATGATAGCGTCCAGCAGGCAGGGGGGAAAAAAATCATAAATGGAGATTCCCCCCTCCCAAATCAGATTATAAAATAAGCTTTTTTAAATTAAATTAGTTGAGACGCAGTTGATCAGAGTAACCCCAGACTATGAGCGAGGCAAACACAACAAATAAAAATAACAAAGGACACAAAAGTTGTCTGCTCTTCCCTCTTTCGGTGCAACCCTCCGGGGCTGTTGGGGGGGTCCCGAAGGGGAGCAGAGCCGGGAATGGGGGGGGGGGGTGAGCTGGGAATGGGGGGGATGAGCCGGGAATGGGGGGGGATGAGCCGGGAATGGGGGGGATGAGCTGGGAATGAGGGGGGGACGAGCAGGGAATGGGGGGGATGAGCTGGGAATGGGGGGGATGAGCTGGGAATGAGGGGGGGACGAGCTGGGAATGGGGGGGGATGAGCCGGGAATAGGGGGGGATGAGCCGGGAATGGGGGGGACGAGCCGGGAATGGGGGGGACGAGCAGGGAATGGGGGGAAGAGCAGGGAATGAGGGGGGGACGAGCCGGGAATGGGGGGACGAGCTGGAAATGGGGGGGATGAGCCGGGAATGGGGGGGACGAGCCGGGAATGGGGGGGGATGAGCCGGGAATGGGGGGATGAGCCGGGAATGGGGGGGGATGAGCGGGGAATGGGGGGACGAGCAGGGAATGAGGGGGGGACGAGCTGGGAATGGGGGGGGGGATGAGCCGGGAATGGTGGGGGATGAGCCGGGAATGGGGGGGATGAGCTGGGAATGGGGGAGGGATGAGCCGGGAAAGGGGGGGATGAGCCGGGATAGGGGGGGATGAGCCGGGAATGGGGGGGGGATGAGCCGGGAATGGGGGGGGGGACGTGTTGGGAATGGGGGGGACGAGCCGGGAATGGGGGGGACGAGCTGGGAATGAGGGGGGGACAAGCTGGGAATTGGGGGGGGTATGAGCCGGGAATGGGGGGGGATGAACCGGGAATGGGGGGGATGAGCTGGGAATGGGGGGGGATGAGCCGGGAATGGGGGGGGACGAGCAGGGAATGAGGGGGGGATGAGCCGGGAATGGGGGGACGAGCCAGAAATGGGGGGGGGGATGAGCCGGGAATGGGGGGGATGAGTCGGGAATGGGGGGGGGGATGAGCCGGGAATGGGGGGGGATGAGTCGGGAATGGGGGGGATGAGCCGGGAATGGGGGGGGGATGAGCCGGGAATGGGGGGGGATGAGTCGGGAATGGGGGGGGGGACGAGCCGGGAATGGGGGTGCGGGGGTGCAGCCGGCTCGCAAATAATTCATTTGCAAACAAGCTTCTGCCGGCAGCGACAAGATCCGCGTTGAACTCGCAGGAGCGGAGTTGTTTTATCCCGGGTTAAACCCAAAATCTGCAGAAAAGAGGCATTTTTTGGGGTGGGGGGGATGCACAGCGCCGAGCCCATCGCCCCGGCCCGACCCGCGGTCCCTTCTTTTAAAATATTCATTGGCATTTCTTTTCTCTCTCTCTCCCTCTTTCTCTCTTTATTTTATTTTTTTATTTTTAGATTGATTTCCCACGGAGGAGCCTCCCCGCACCGTCCCGGGTGGGATTCGCTCCCCCCGGCGCTGGGAAGGATTGGGGAGAATTGGGGGATTTTGGGAACTTTCCCACGCCCCCACCCTTCCCAGTCTAACTTCAGCTTCGTTTTCTGCCTTTTCTCCTCTCAGTTTTCCATCCCGTCAAATAGAGCAAAAAACTCTTTCAATTGATCCAATCCGTATTTGTTTAATTTTTTTTTTTTAACTCTAAAAATGGTTGAAGTGAAATTATCTCCCCTAAAACCCAAGAGGGGAAATTTGGGGGAATATCGTGTGGTTTTGGGTCTGCTCCCAGCTCTGTGCTGAAGGAAGTGTAAAATCTCTCCTGCCACACGCTCAGACAAAGCCGTCTTGTTACCCGGGATTTGTCGGGTCAAGCAGGATCCCGTTTTAAGCCAGTTACTAAATGTAATTCTCCCACTTTGCCTCTTAATTTAGCAAACGAAAAAAAAAACCCCAACTTTTCGCTGGGGGCATCAATGGCAGTGATCATTTGCCTCCAGAAGTTAAAAAAAAATAGGGATTTTAGCCACTTTATTATTTCTGCCACTAATGTTTGTTCATTTACAGAATAAACAGTATTTGAGAAATGTTTGAATGCGCTAAAATTTCTGCATTTAATTAGAAATTATTTTGATAGAATACCATATTTGCAATTACAGTTTTAAATATCCACATTAAAAAGAATTCTTAACAGGGCTTTTACAGGGTCCTGAGCTGGTGGGAACCAATTTAGCTCCTTTGTGTAGCATCATCCCAGGGTATTTCCTATTATTCTTAGGAATTTGGATTGATTCTTTATTGTGAACCAAACATTTTCTTAGTGTTCGCATTTTTTCTCTTGAAAAAAAAAAGTTTAAATTTTTTTTTTAATTGACTCAAAAATTGAGTTTGTGTTTTGGGACTTATTCTGTGTATACACAGAAACAGGAGATCTCAGGTGTGTGGTTGAACAAAAGTTTTTAAACGTGTGTCAGTCCTGCTCAGAACCAGTTTTAATTGCAAAACAATCCTTGAAACCATCTGTTAATCCATTCTGAAGCTGGTTGCAATTTTCATACTGCAATTAAAGCAAAAGAATAAAAAGTGTGGGAAGTTTTTACTCCTTAAAGATATATAGTGTCCTTCACTGTCCTTGCTCAGCAGCTCGTGCAGCAAAGCCATTCCAGCAGTGGAAGTCTCAGATACTTTTGTCTCTCATTAAGAAAAGTGAGGGAAAAAAAATAAAAGAAAAAAAAAACAACTTCAAAAAGTTTTGAGAAATTTTCTTAGAAAAATGCAAGTATTTTCAGGGATTCAGCTGGGTCCTTGCTCCAGGTGCAAGCTGCCAAGAACAGCAACAAAAAAATCAATGTTTTTTCTCATCCACCCAGTGCACTGGAGGCCTTTGGAAGGGACAGATGACTTTGGAGGGGACGGGTGGCCACGGCAGGGCACGGCAGTGGGCTGGAGGCTGCAGCCCCTCCAGACAGGAGCTTGGCTGCTTCAGATCCAGAGGCACTTTAACCACATTCAGGCCACTCTCCTGATGCTTCACAGTTTGCTGGATTTTACCCTGTGGAAGAGCTGGAAAAGCTGCAGCACGCTTTGGGCAGAGGATGCTGCCCTGCAGTTGTCTCTGGGCGTGTGTTTCACCTGGCACAGCGGGCTCCCTCTGTCCCTGGCACCGCTGAGGATGGTGTTACAAACCTCCCCGGCTAAGCGTAAACGTCCCCACTCTGCACACCAGCGAAGCTGAAAGATTCTTCATGTGTTTATTTAATTTTTTTAACGTGGAAGGCGGAGGTGTCCTTAAAAGCCACCCTCTGCCTGCCTGGATCCCCCACCCTTGCGCGTGGTACCGGCGCCCAGTATTGTGCAGGGCTCTCTAGCCCCGCTCGGCCTTTTGTCAGCCCCCTTTTCTGTGTCAATCAGATGCCTTTTGTCAGGTCCCAGACATGTTGTGTCCACAGGCACACAAATATCCCTGCGCAGAGCGTGGGGAACGCGGGGCACGTTCAGCCCGCGCGCCGCACCCTCCCGCAGCCGCTCACGCGCGCGGGGGGCACTGCCACCACAAAGAGCTGCTGCCCTCCCCGAGGGGCTGCCGTGGAGGCTCAGGGTGGCTGGGGTGGGAAAGGCGCAGGTGCCCATTGCCCAGCATGTCCGTGTGTCTTTGGGTGCTGTCTGTCCCGCGGGAGGGAGCCGGGGGCTGCTGGAGTTTCCTTCCTCTGTTGCTTTTACCCATCCTTTGAGCTGGTTTTTTCTTCACTTTTACGCCCATGGCTCTCAGGAATGGGTGATGTTTTATTGGCTCCTCAAGCCGTGCCTAGGAAATGTCTATTTTAATGATTTATCTGCGGGTTTGGTGAGATCTGCCGCAATTAGTGATGCCAGGTGGCACAACTCCGGTTTGGGCTGGGGACACCCTGACCACCCATGTCTCTTCCCCCCAACTCCTGCCCATCCTCAGCTGCCTGAGCGCCGAGCCCGGGGCTTCTTTGCTGCAGCTCAGAGGGCAACTTTGGGCCAAACCCCACTGC
Organism: Anomalospiza imberbis; assembly: GCF_031753505.1. Lineage (NCBI taxonomy): Eukaryota > Metazoa > Chordata > Aves > Passeriformes > Viduidae > Anomalospiza > Anomalospiza imberbis. Next base: position 2,223,536 of record NC_089709.1, read on the forward strand.
TTTGGGCACAGGCAGCGCAGGGCTGGGCATCCACAGAGGGGTGGCAGCTGCTCCAGCGCTGGGACGGGGCCGGTGTCCACCTGTCCCTGCTGACAAGAGCTCTGCCTGTCCCCACAGCGCTGCCATAACCCCAGGCCGCAGCAGGCCCGGCCGGGCCGCTGCGGATCCCCAACCACCGTGCCCTCAGCGGTGCCCACAGCTGCACAGGCCTGGCAGCGAGGGCTGGAGGGAGGCAGGAGCACCCCCAGCGAGGGATGCAGGGAGGCAGTGGCCTCCAAGAGCGCAAAATCCACCGCAGCGGCCGCTCTCCCTGGGCATCAACAAAATGGCGTCAGGGGCTCCCAAATGGCGGCCGGGGCTGGCGGGGAAGGGCCCGGCGCGGTGCCAGGGCCGCTCCGAGGGCACAATGACTGGCACATAACGGCCCTGGCCACGGCCGCCCCTCGCCATGGCCGTGCCAGCTGTACCCCCCTCCCTCCGCCTTGGCACAGGCAGGCAGCCCCGCCATGGCCGCCTCTGAGGAGGATTAAGGCCGCAGTTGTGTCTCCCTCTTTCTTTCCCCCTCAGTGGCTGAGAACAGGAAACGTGAACCTATCTGAGACTAATTGACTTGCAAATTAATCGTTTGTCCCTGTGCCTGATAATTAGTGCTAACGATTTTTACACCCCCCCCCCCCCAAACCCTTTTGCTCTCTCCTCCTCCTCTTTATTTTAAAGGGGGCTGCTTTCCCTTTCTCTTCCTTCCCCCTCTCCTCTTTTTATCCACCCTCGCTCCAGTTCTTCCCTGAGGATCCCCAGCTGCCCCTGGGGTGGGGATGGCACCGGGTTCGGGGTGCAGGGGCCTGGCAGGGCACACAGCTGCTGGTTTGCTTCCCACGCCTCGGTGCCAACCTCCACGCCAAGGACAATGAGCGGGGCTGGGAGAAGGGGTCAGGATTTGGGGGGCTGCAGAGGGGCTGGGAAGAGGGGGAGCGGTGCTCAGGGACGTGGCGTCGCTGCAGCTGAACCCGCAGTTCCAAATTTCCCAAGCAGCCAGGAAATGGGTATTAAAAAAAAAACCAAAAAAATTAAAAATCGCTTCAAAAAAAAGCAAAGGTCTGGGGTTGTTTTCTCCAGACTTCCCTCTTCCTCTGTTTTTCTTCCATGGATATATCTTGTTGTCACAAGTCAAATAAGGCTTTTTTTTTTTTTTTTTTTTGAGGAAGGGATGGAAAACATTTGAGGCTGGGGATTGGAATCACTGGTGGTGTGGCTTTGTCCAAAAGTGTCACCTGAAGAAAGGGTGCTGCAGGGGATGGACAGGACTGCAGCTGGAGCAGGAAGTCCATGTGAGACAAGGAGGGAAAGTGGATTTGTGGTCATTTCTGGGGTCTGAGGCCTCTTGGTGCAGCCCAGTGGAGCTCATTTGTGCCAGAGCCTGGGAGCAGCTCAGGGCTGACAGGAGAGGACGTGTTCATATTGCTGGTGATAGGTCAACAGGAAAATGTAGTTTTGTTGAAATTGATGTATTTTACAGGAATAATTCCCTGTCAGCAGCAGAATAACCCCAGTAATATGATATTCCAATGTGTTTATTGAGGACTGGTAACATAACATACCATAAAGTACCTTAGTACTTTACTTTCAGTAAACTTCTGCTGTCTGTTGCCTCTCCAGTGACACTGTACTGCACAAATAATTGAAAATTCTGCACGTAATTGTCATGTTTCAGTGCAGTTCAAACCCAAATACTTTGTTGCTCCTGCATGGGAACTCTTGAGGAATTCCACTCAGCAATTTTAATTTTTTTTCTTCCCTGTTTGTTAGGAGGAAAAGATGCCATTTGAGGGAGATGTGTTGGGGAGGAAGGGGACCTTTTGTGATGTTGAGCTCCTCTTTTTTTCCCTGGCTGGATGGGATTTGGATCCTCCCAGTGCCGGGCAGGCCCAGAGGTAAAGCTGCCCCTCTGTGCCATGCTCAGGGCCCCGGCTGGCCCCAGATTGTGACAGAGCCTGGGTTTTTCCACCCTTCCCATTCCTGACCCTGAGTCAGGCTGCAGGACAGACACCTGTGTCCAGCCGACCTCCAGTGGCCCTCCAGCCTTCTCCAGAGTGGAGGGGAAGTTCCACTGACCATGTCATCCCCTTCAGCCATGAGGTGCTTCCTCCTCTGATGCCCAACAATTGATAATTAAAGGGATCCTTTTCTTCCAGCTCTTCCCCCCAAATGCTCCTGGTGCCTGACACTATCTGTCAGCCAAAGCCTGCTGTAATCCTAGTTTGGCTCCCCTTCCTATCCTGCTTTGTGTCCAGGGCTCTCTTCACGTCTGGCTGTGCAGCTCAGGGGCTGCAGGTCCCCCTTCCCTCGGAGGCGGGAGTCCATAAACCCTGAGCCGCTCCCAGCCTCCGCGCTCATCAACTCGCTCTGTTTGGTTTGTCCAGAGTTAATTGCACACAAACTCTGGACTGTTGGCACACAGGGGCTCTTTGTTCCTGCAAGAATCACTTGCCCTCCGAGGTCACTGCGGCCAAGACCTGCTGTCCCCGAGGGTCACCCCGCCGACACACACTTTCAGTCGGATCCCTGCGGCGTGGCCAGGGTGGGATGGGGCAGGTGGCTGCAGGGAGAAAGCTGGAACAGGGAGCTGAGGCATTGCCGCTGCCTTTTGGGTCAAGCTCATTGAAGTAATGGGATGATTAGCAAGGATTGCTGAGCTTTATGGCTGGGGAGGAGGAGAGAGGGTGAAAGAGACGTTAGGGGTGGATTAACCCCTGTCAGACCTGTACAAGAGGTTTCCCAGATTAAACACAAGTTCAGTGGTCTGTAAACGCTCCCCTTTCGCCGGCTGCTTCCCCAGAGTAGCTCTGGAATGAAAGCTCTGCAGTTTGTGTTAGGGAGCCGACTTCCACAGCATCCCAACTGCTGCTTGTGCTCCTGAGGCCGCCTCCTCTAACTCCCCTGAATCATCCCCGCTGTGTTCTTAGAGACTTGAGAGACACATTAACCTGGATACTTGGTTGTGACTAGCTTCCCAAAGTGCTCAGGAGCAACCAGTGAACTTTTACCGGGCTTATGGTCCCTTCAAGAGGTTTTGGGTGATGTCCCAGCACTGGCACTGTGGAGAGAGAGGCTGGACCAGACATGGCTGTGATGGGTCTGGCATTCCAGAGCAGCAGAAACCCTGAAATCCTGTGTGGGAGTGGGTGCTGCTCAGAGCCACTGGGACACGGCTTTCTTTGGGCTCCTGCTGGCTCAGCTTTGCAGGGGGACAGGAATGGCTGCTGGCGGGTGCAGGCAAGAGCACCGAGGGCTGAGATGGCATTCAGGGCTCAGTGGCCCCTTGGCAGGACTGTGACCATCCTGAAAACCCTTCCTGACCTCCTTCCAAGCCAGGCATAACCTCTGTGCTGCTGCTGGGGAAGTCAGTGCCTTCCCTCTTCAGCATCCTTCGGGCTCCATGTGGATGAGACCAAGGGACGAGTTACAGCTGGTTTCAGAGGGTAAAGGACTGAGAACTGGCAGCAGCAGTGGGAACGATGCCCTTCAATGCCCTCCAGAGTGGCAGAGGGCCTTGGGAGATCATCAGTTCTGCAGGGGAAGTTCCCACTGACCATATCCTCGGGCAGGTGGGCACTGTCCCAGAGGTGGGCAGCCCTGTGCAGACCCTCAGTGCTGGGCGGGCTGGCGAGACGCTGCCTCGAGGCGGTTTCCCAATCCTGCGCACCTGGTACTCTGTCAATGCAGCCACTTGGCTAAATGTGGGTCATTGTAGGAGGATGCAGCCACTCGAGCAAACAAGCCTCAATTGCCCACTGATTGGGGTGGCTGAGAGCACCATCACTGAAATTTCTGAGGGGGGAGGCATTAATAATCCCCATTCTGTCTCTGCAGCCCTTGCCCCCTTGTTATTTCCCTCTTTGTGTCTTAATTTGGCCCATTATTATTATTTTATAAAAGGGCCTTTTCTCCACCCCCTCCCTCTTGAAGACACTCCTTAGACCGATGGGAAAATGGCAAGGAATAATTATGAAAAACATGAGTGAAGAGAGGGCCATCTGAGAGGGATTAAAGGATTACAATTAAAACTCATTTTAGGGAGGTGATGTGACATTAGCGTTTTCATTCTTCCCCCCCACCCCCCTTCCCCAAACACCCTCCAGGATATCTGGGTCTAAGTTGATTAAATGACAAACTCCAGATCAGAGGGAAACAACAACAAATTAAAAACTGAGTAAAATGAAAAACAACAACCCAAAAATGATTTACAAAATGAAGTGAAAACGAGGTCACTGAGAATTACTGGAAGTCTGGCGGCAGCTGGAAATGGGGTGGACAGAGCACCTGCCACTAATAGCAGGTTTCTGATGGTAGGAGCATCTCCCTGCTCCTGCTCCAGCAGCAGGTGAAGTTGTCTGAGGTCCCTCCTCCAGGATACAACGGGAGTGTTGTGCTGTGGCAATGGTTGTTTAGGCAGGGCTGGTGCTGTGCACTGGTTTTGGCAGCTCTGTGTTCCACTGAGGCCGTGCTGGGCTTTGCTTTGGGAGCCGGGTGCGGGCGTGGTGCTGGCCCTGCTCTCCCTCCAGCAGCGAGCCTGGGAGGTGCCCCAGAGCCAGGGCGGTGCCCTTGTGCCAGCCTCGGCGTGTCCCTTCCTGGCGTGGCTCCATGGCCCATTTTCTCATCTCTTTGCAGCTCTTACTGGTGGCTGGAGCCAAGCAGCCCCTGTCCCACTCACCTTCCAGTAGCCCCGGCACCGTTCCTGGTGCTGGGGGACTCTCTGACCCTCCCTGCGAATCCAAGCAGAGCCTGTGCTGCAAATACCTTCCCTCTTGTCCATCGGGATGCACAAAGGGTCCTGCCCATCCTGCCTCCCTTGTGGAGAATCCTGAGGGGGCTCCTGGGGGTGGGAGCTGCTCACAGTGGCTTGGAAATTCAGTGCTGTCATAAATGAGGGGAGTTGGGAAAGGCAGCGTGCTTGGAGTGGGAGCTGACACTTCCAAATGGGAACACGCACTGAGCTGGGGTTTTATTTGGAAAGTAAGCTCTAGGATGATTGCTGGCCATTTCAGTGAATGAATATGAAGCCTGGGATGAGGGATTTCCCTTTATAAACCAAAAATATCTGTGAATCAAACTGTTCAGACGATGTGGACACCTAAACCCATGCTGCCAGCCCTATTGGAAGGGGGGTTACATGAAGATGCGGAGGCAGATGAGTGACTCAGGCTCTGCAGTTCACTGTGCTTAGGAAGTTTTGGCTGCCAGAATCTGATCTGTAGGGCCCCAATAACCACGGTGGGACTGAGCCAACATCCTGCCCTGAAAGCACAGCTCTTACTCCTTAAACTCAGCCACAAAGCCTGTAAGTGTGTGGCCTGGGAACACTTTCCCTCCAGCCTGTGTGTTTCGGCCGTGCAGCTTTGGGCTGCAGAGCGAGAGCAGAGAGGAGCTGCTCCTACATCCTCCTGTTTCTCCTGGCAAGGAGGCTGGGCTCAAACCCAGCCTCTTCGCTTTCGCCTCCATTCAGCAGCCTGGCATAACTGGGCATCTCATCACGTGGCCACGCACGTGGGCGCGAGCGCTCGTCATGTGAGGTGCCATATAGTGTCTCATATTGGGAGGCAGGGAGAGCTGGAAAAGCTTAACGGAAGGGAAACTCCCCCTCCTCCCCCCCCAGATCCAGCCTATTTTCTTTCCACTTCTTTTGTTTCTGATTTCCGGAATTATGCGGCAAAGCAAAGCGTGGGGAGAAGAAAGAGGCTGAAGAGAGCTGGCATCTGGCAGGGAAAAGAACAAAATAGCAGAGCAGGGCTTTCCTAGGCAGGAGCAGTGACTGCTCGGGAGATGGGCAAGGCCTGGGAAAATTCAGGGTCTAAACGTGGAGCTGGCCCCAGGCAGGTGGGCACAGAGTCTTTGGTAAAGGCAGCAGAGGGGTCAGCCCAGCAGCTTGGATTGTGCTCCACTCACAGGCATCCTCCTTGCTCCCCTCCTTCACAGGATCTGCTCCTTGGTGTCCCTCCTGCTCCATCCCCCTGAGCAGTGAATTCCCCGAGGACATGCGCTGCACCTCCTGCCCAGTGTCATTCTGGTGTGATTTGGCCCCAAACAGAGCGGAGGTGGAGGTGGAGGCCGTTCTCCTGCAGACTCTTTCTCTGAGGCTTAAATGATCAGTGTGGCACAGTTCATCCTGTGATGTCCCTTTTACAGTCGGGGCTGAGAGTTGCCTGAATATATTTTTATTCCTGTTATTTCCTCTGTCCCGGCCAGTACAGAAAGAGGTCTTTGCATACAGACCCAATGTTAATTAGGTAAATTAATTAGGACCAAGATGCAGTGTTTTCCCCCTAAGGAGGAAATACAGTAAACTCCATTTTTGTGAGTTTTTTATTCAGCCAGGGGGGTCGAAGGAGAATAGCCGTGTCAAAGAAGCTGCCGTTTTCAAGGTCCTTGTGTCCCTTCTGCGCCGCCCTAGAAAGGGAACAAAACTCTGTTGACAGCAAAATCTCAGCAGGAGCCCCTGGGCTGAGGGGCACAGGGAAGCGAAGTGGAAAGGGTGCCAGGTTTCCGAGCGCCTGGAGGGAACAGGCTTTGGTCTCCGGCGTTTCAATGGACCGGGGAAAGCAAATCAGCCCTTTCAAGGCCAATCATGCTGTTCTGGAAGGCACACACTGCAGACAATGCCCCGCTGGCAGCAGGGCAGCGGGAAAGGGACTGGGTGGCCATGGCAAGGCCGAGGGCAGGAGAGCTACCGAGGGCCAAGAGCCAGTGGCCAGGCTCCTGCTCCATCCAGCTCACTCCTCAGAGCCCTGGGAAAGCTGCTGGGATGTGCTGGAGCATCAGGAACAGCTCAAGGATGCTGTTAGGATGGGGCAGGTGGAGCACCCATGTGTGTTTCTATTCTGTGTTGTCTCTTCCTTCTCCTCCAGCAGAGTCATGGTTTGTGTGGTAAAGGAGCATGGAAGCACTGAGCAGCTCCCTGACCTTGTCCCCACCCCAGCCTTTTATTCACAGCTTTTAATTCATTCCACCCTGAAAGCCTGTGACCTGGGAGAGCCTGATCCCAGCCCATGAGCCTGCTCCAGTGTCTCTCCTGGACGTGGCATGAGTGGATGGATGGACTCCCCGAGATGTGCCATGGGATGGGCAGGTTTGTGGCTGCAGTTGGGGTGTTTTCATGCCCTGTGTCTCCTGGAGAGGAGCAAAGCTGGGTTTGCCTTGGCAGCCTCTCCCAGCCCAGCGCTCTGCCCACAGCACCATCTCCTGTCGGCATCGCTCCGGCTTGCGGGGCCAGTGCATCCTGGGAATTTCCTTCCCCGGTGCCAGAACACCTTCACCCCAAGTCCGATAGTGCAGATGATCTTCTGCCATCATCTTTAACGCCCCCTCCCCGTCCCTGACCAAAGCCAGGATGAAAGCGGCAGGGTTTTTTTCCTCTTTCTTTCTTTTTTTAATGGCGTTTTATTAGCCTCCAAATCAGACAGGCGAAACAATGGTGTTCTGTCAGCGATGGGCTTTCGTGCTGATTTCATCTCCTCTCTCATCCGTATGCAAACCAGCTTCCAGCAGGCTTTGGTCATGCCATGGAAACCGAGGTGCAGGCCCGGAATGGGGGTTCTCGGAGTGAGAAATCTCCTGTTCGCTTTTTCCCATTTGCATAATGCAACTTTTCTTCCCGCAGACACTGAGGCGCTTTGTTTATAGAGAGCTGAGAGAAAGGGGGATGCTGGGGACAGAGGAGGGACCGCGGGGAGGAGGGAAGCGCCCGGTGGGAGTGGGGAAGAGGAGGGCAGCGCTCGCAAAAGAAGAACACGCAGAGAAAAGTGCGGGGCGACTGGAAGGGAATATATATGAGGATGGGGACTGGGAAACGGGGATGGGCCAGTTCCCCGTGATCCTGGGACCCGTGCGCTCCCTTGGCCTCTCTGAGCCAGCCGAAGGGTGTCGGGGGGACTTGGCGTGGCTGGGGATCCAGCTGGGAGCCTGGATCTGTGCTGAATTAAAGCCGGTTGTCATGATAATGCCCCCCAGAGGAAGCAGGAGCCTTTTCAAGCCTCGCATGAAATACCTCAAAGGGTTTTGTGCAAGAAGCCTCTAAGATCTTCAACTGGTGGAAACCGAAGTTTGTGTGGGGGAATAGTGACCCACGGGGCACAGGGGAAGGTGGCTAAGTGACAGCCAGCGGAGCGTGAGGCTGTCCTGGGAGGTGGGGGCAGAAACATGGGGGGATAAAATCATCCCCGATTTATTCCCAGTGGTGTGTGAGGCTGGGAGAGAAGGAGGTTAACAAAACGAAGTTACAACCGATTTGTCTCCCTTGAAGCGTGACAAACTGCAAGGTGGCGTGGGGAGGTGGGAAGGTGAAGGCATCAAATTGTCCGGTCCCCACCAGTACCCCCAGTTTGTTGGAGGCACTGGGGCCGATTTACACCCTCCCTTGTACCTCTTCTGCAAAGCGGTGACCTACTGCTCTTTGCAAAGCAGTTTGAGATCCACGAGGGCAAGGGGCTGCTCTTATGGGTCTCATCGCCTCTGATGGCTGCATCTCCTAGAAACAAACCTGATCCTTGTGGCTCCATCCTGGGCAACAGACTTTGATTTGTGAATTGGATGGATGCACGGTTAATAGTAATAATAACAATAATGGCAACGAAATGTATTAATCAGTGACGGATGACAGACACGAAACCTGCAATTAGAAGTATTTTAGGATATGTAAAAATCCCTGTAAATGATTTGCAAATGAGGCGCAGACAGTAAAGCAGGCGGCAATGGAGATATTTTTGGGTTTTGCCTCCATGTGGGACTGCTCCGTTTTTAAGGTGCTTCAATGTGGATTGGATGCACAGACACGCTCCTGAGGGAAAGTCTTGTGTTGGTGCTGCAAAATGTGTGGCTGGTGCTCCAAACTGTGGGGTGTTCCTCCAGGACCAGTGAAATCCTGCAGGTCAGGGCCAGCAGAACCACAGGCAGGAACCTCAGTGATTCACAGGCCCCTGCCTGCACATGGAGATTGCACGGATTTAGTGGGAATTGTTCAAGCCCCTTGTGCCATTTGCACTTCACGGGTGTGGTTGCACACGATACCAGACGTTACTCCAACCCCCTTAAAGGGCAGCTGGGATTCATACTGCATGATCTACACAAAGTGAAATATTAAATCTTTACCTGTGGGCAGGAAAATTCTGCAGTCTAATCCCAGAATCTGGTATTCTGGTATTCTGGGACAGGAAGAAAAGTGGAAGAGGAAATAATGGTGCTTTGGAGGATTGTGCTGTAACTCTGTGGAGTCCCTTTAGCCAGCAGGGATACCCACCTGGACATCCCTCTCAGGTGCACTGGTACCTCCACGTAGCACAGCTCTGCATCACCAATGAGCTGCATGGAGCAGCTGGGATGCTGCAAATGGTCTGTAAAAGGGATGGGGATTGAGAGCAGTCTGGTTTGGGGTTTTTTCTCGTTGTTTTTAGTCTGGTTTCTGCAGAAAATGAGATTTCTGCCATCACAGGGAATTCTGTCATTTCTCACCTCTCTCCTAGGAACATCCAAGATAGGATGACTTCAGCTCCATTTGGCTCAATGTCAGTTTTTGATCCCCAGTCAGTGGGAACTGCTTTGGGACTTCAGTTACATTTGTAAGCGAAGTTCATTTCTACTATTGGCTCTAAAAAGCCACTTTTACCTCAAGACGAGACCGGAGAAGGGCTGTGACCCTTCCCTTTGGACAGCGAGAGAGAGGGGTCTCTGTGGCGGGGGTTTTGCCAGGGTGCAAACTGCAAATGCCTCAGCCTAACGAGTTCTGTGATTAACAAAGCAGCAAAGATTTCTGAAGGAGGCTCAGTGCTTGTCTGCTCCTGCCTGTATTGAGACAGAGCTGCTGGTGGACTCGGGCAGCTGCCTGTGCCAAGCTCATTGTGGTGGCCTTTGGGCAGTGACATGGGACCAGACGAGGAGCAGGGTGTGAATAAAACACGCCTTGGGCCTTGCAGGTGTCCCACGGCAGGACAGGAAGAGGCGGCAGGTTGGTCACTGCCAGAGCAGGAAGGGGAATTTGCAGCATCGCTCCCCCGCTCACCCTCCCGGCCTCCAGCCTGCTGGTCATGCCAATTTGTCACCAAGCTGGGATTTCAATTAAACCCCAAAAGAAGGGGTCAGAGGTTATGCAAACAGGTTGGTAAAGGCCACTCGCCTGGAGGGCTCTCCCGGGGCCACAGGAGCCGGCCCCTTGCTTTACACAGCCCCGACTGACCCGGGCTGAGGCCAGCATTGTTCCCCGTGCTCCATTCAAGAGGCAGTTTGTCAATAAAATTGACCTCTTGGCTCCTGGGGGTGCTGCCACCTCATCTTCCTCCCTTTCCTGAGTTTGGCTGGAGCAGAGCTAAGGGTCTCTCTGTGGTCCCTGTGCCCCTGGACATGCCAGGGGTGAGGGCAGGGATGGGAGCAGGAAGGCCCTGCAGCACTCACAGCAGCCTCTTCTCCCCATGGTGGTTTTCATTCTGGTTTCTGCCCTTCGGGCTCTTGCACCTGAGGGCAGTTTCCAGCCGGACCCCTGGGAAACACCATCACAAACAGCAGGTTCTGTTCCTCCTCTCCAGACCTCTTTCTCCTTTCAGGGCCATCATTCTCGCAGCTGCCTCCACAAGATTCCCACGATGGTTTTCTGCCCCTCACCACCCAGGCTGGGTGGGGATGACCTCGAGGTCCCTCCTGCAGAACTAAGCCCCGTTGTCCCCGCCCTGTTACACAACACCAAAGTCCCACGCAAGGCAGCACCTCTCCCTGCCAAGCCACGTGCCCACCGGCACACCCACCCACTGTGGGCATGATCCCACTTTTTGGGGAGGTGTGAGGCTTCCTGGTGGTGGGACTGCACCAGCCCCTGTGCTGGTGCACTAATTGCACTGGGCAGTGTTGCAAACAAGCACTGCTTGAACCCACAAGCCTGAGGAGGCCATTTCAGCTGCGAGATAAATGGATATCATGGAGCAAGTGGCAATTAGCGTGGGTAAAGAGCCCCTTAGTGACTGTCCCTTACATAACACCTTTGTTCCAGGCCCTTCACTTCATACTCAGTTTGTAAATAAACTTGACTCCCAGCTTTACTGGGGCCTTTATTCCCTCTTTATTTTTATTTTATTATTCTTTGCACCCAGGGAAGAACGAGTCGATTGTTCGCCCCCAGGGACATGCAGCAATCTGAGGCCCTGCCCGGCCTGGCGGTGCCCACTCGCCCCGAAATGGGCACTGGCAGCAGCCCACACCAGAGCCACCCACGCAGCAACCACGGCAGCAATTTTAATTGCTTTGCCCCCGCTGATGCTGCCTGGGGGCTCATTACGCCGCTGGCAATGAATGGGGCCTGAAAATGTGGTTCTGTAATTGCGGTGGCACTGGGGACTTCCACTGGGGGGTGGGTTGGCAGAGGGGCTGAGCTCTGCCCCCAAAGTTTCGGGTCAGGGAGGAAGCCTGGGGGGCTCTGGGTCAGTCCAAGCGCAGGGACCCATCTCTGATTCACATCGTGTCCTCCCTGTCACCGTCTAACCTGTGGGAGGATTTTCTACACCTGCAGTGCCGCTCCAAGAGGAGCAGAGGCTCCAAGGCATGGAGGGATGTGCTTTGGAGGATTTGGGATGCCCGGTGCCAGGCTTTGGGCATGCTGAGGTGAGCAGGGCTCCACGGCTCTCCTGCCTTGAACCTTCACTTGTCACTTTTGCCAGGTCCTTTTCCAAAGGGCAGGGCTGCTTGGGGGGTTATCGAGGCGTTCAGTGCCGTGAGTGGTGGCTCTTCCTCCACTGCCACCTCTGCCTGGGCTCTCTCCTTGCTGCTGACCTTTCAAAGCAGTGCTGGGTGATACTGGTCCATACTGGGAGGCCGTGGGGCACTGCTCTTTGTTCAGTGTGGGGACAGCTAGGCCCCTGCTCCTCTCCCGAGCCCTCCCTCTCCCATCTGGTGCCCATTATGAGATGTGTGCACCAGTCTTGTCTGACAAGGAGCTTTACAGGTGTCGCTGGGATAACGATTCACACTCTGACGAAGGTGGGAAAGATGATTAGCTGGCTTTCTATCAAACAGCACACGGCATCAGCTGCTCCGGGTGGGGGGGAGGCAGTGGGGGCTGTGGATGTGTAAGGACATGTACACCAGGAGCTCAGGGAGCCCAGGCTTTGTCCTGCTTCTAATTCCAATGGACTCCTGGGCACCTCTTTGTGTGCCTTAGTTTCCCCAGCTGTAGCAGAGGGATGTTGTTATTGCTTTGACTTGTAAAACACCCTTCGAGCAGCTGACTGAGCTCCTGCATTAGCAAGAGGTGAATTAGGCAGGTCTCTTGGCAGCTGGGCTGCCACGGAGAGGGCAGGGGAGCTGTCAGAGCCAGGGCTCTCAGGGGACGGGGCTGGAGGGGGGGGGACATGAATTAAACAAACCCGCTGGACACAGGCACGTGGTGCAGTCTGCCTGGAGTGTGTCCTGAAGGCTGTGAGAGCCCCGAGGCGTGGGGAAGGGTCTCTGGTGCCAGCGTGGCATGGGCAGGCGGGCAGGGCTTGCTCCATGCAGATGCGTCCGTGCCTTGCCCTGCCTACATCGTGTCTGTGGGGCCTTGGGCTCTTCCCGCTGATGTATTTTAAATAAAGACTCATTTAGCAGGCAGATCTCGGCATCCACGGGCACACCGCACACCCAACCCCTGCGAGCTGGTGGAATTTCTTCAGCTCTTTCCACATCTTGAATACTGTTGGAGAGAGGGGCAAAATAGGAAAATGAGAGAAAAATGAGCTGTAAATTCTCGGTTGTCCTTTGCTCCAGTGCAGGGAAAGCTGTTTTGTCTCACATTACATCTCCCCAGTCAGGCTGCGATCCGGAGGTGAGCCCTGCCTTGCAAAGTGACGGAGCAGAGGGCTCCCTGCAGGGCCGGGGAAACTGAGGCACGAGCAGAGTCTGGCACCTAACCCACCCCCGAGGCAGAAGAGGTGTGAAGGTGGGGTGCTCGCCCAAGCTCCTTGTGCTCGGTCGGGGTGACGATGGCACTGGCGCGACCCTCCCGTCCCGGGACGGCCGCGGGCGCTGCGGGCAGAGCCGGCGCTGCCTCTCCCCGAGCCCGGGGCCGGCGGGATTATCTGCTTAGCTGCACCATCTGTTCCTCAAACTGCCATCATTATGTTCGACTTGGGAAGAAAACGGCCCCTACAGAGAAGCAATTTGTTCGCTGACTAAACCTTTCAGGCTCTCGGCGGCCCCGGCTCCCGCCGCACGGAGAGCTCCGCGCTCGCTTAAACAACTGCGGGGAGAGCGGCGGCCGCGGGCCGGGCACGCCGGGGAACGGCCCTGGGGAGGGCGCAGGGCTCCCCTAATCCGATTACAAAACATAACAGCCTTTCAGAGGGGCCGGGGCCGGGCGAGAGGAGGAGGAGGGAGGTCCATTTCACACCCGACCCCGACGTCTGAGGGTCTCGCAATGATCTCACTGGAGGGGATTTTCTTCCCGTCGCAGTGGGTTGCTTTTGAAATGTGCTGCGAGGAGATCAAAAAGGAGAAGGGGGCTGCCTGGGAAAGGGGAGGAGAGGGCTGGGAAGGAGGTGAGGTGGGGGGGGCGGCTCGGGCTAGGGGTGACTCCTGGAGCCCAGCACCCCCTTGCTGGAGCACCTTCTCCCTCCTGCATCCCGCGTCTCTAGCGTGTCACACGGACATGGGTACAGGGACGTGTCCTCCCCTGCCGCCTGAGCCAGGAGCGGGGCTGCGCTCCCTGCAGAAACCTTCCTCAGGGCCTGCAGTGGCAGCAGAAGCGGAGACGCGTGACCCACTTCCCTGTGTTTCGTCATGGAATTTCAGTGACACCAAAGCATTTAATGTGCTGATCTCACCAGTTTTCTGTAACGGACAACGAAAGTGGGGAAAGTTAAAGTGATAGTTTGACTTACATAAAAGCAAGAAGTTTTGACTTACTGCTGTGTTTTAAAATGACGTTTATGATCACCTGCAAACAAATGCTTTTCATTAACTTTTTGGCATTTTTTTGTCCAGTCAGTTAAAGGAAACCTGTGTGCTTCAACAGCAGCAGATATCAGAATAAAAGGGTCCCACCTGTGGCTGCTCTGGTTGGGTAGCAAAGCATTAGCCCCAAACTTTGCTGTGCTGGCCCTGCAACCCTGTCCCCTCTGCATGGGGTGGGGCTGTGGCCCCCTCCTCAGGGACAGTGCTGGCAGCTGGGGACACCTGTGCCTGCGGGAATCCCACATGGTGAGTGCCAGTCTGGCACAGGAAGTGTGAACGTGTCAGACAGCCACCCCAGGCTCATGGGAGATGGGACCCCAAGGTGTCCCCCCCATCGAGGACCCCCGGCACATCCACCACCGTCCCTCTAGGAGTCCTCTGGGGCTGTGCCCCTGCTCCAATCGCTGCAGGACTCTCTGTGGGTTCCCTCGAGCATTCCCAGGGTGTTCCAATCTGCTCCCGGGTGGGGTGGCAGCCCCTTTGCAGGGGGATGTGGGGCCGGGGTTCTGGGTGCTGGGGCTGCAATGGCCAGAGGAGCATCTCTGTCACAGCAGGGCTGAGTGCTGGGGACATTCATGTGTTGAGAGGAGCCCCTGGAGCGAGGTGAGGAGTGGTCAGGGGAAGGCAGGGGTCACCCCTGTGCTGGGGACCCCGGTGTCACCCTGCTCCTGCTCCTGGGTGCTGTCCCACACTCCAAAGACTGCACCATCCTCAGATGGGTGGCACAACCCATGAAACCAAATGGGCATCAGTGTTTGGGGTGCAGGGGTAACTGGGGGGCTTTGCCTTCCTCCCTGGATGGCACCTGAAGGAAACAGCCAGCAGAGCTGGGCAGGAGCCATGGGAATTCAGGGGCAAATCTTGAAGCTACAAAAAAAAAATCATATATTTTAATTGCTGTGCACCGAAGTGTCTGTACAAAGTCTTTGTTGCTTTCTGTTCAGCCTCCTGTGCCCGTTCCCCAACACAGTCATCCCTCCTCTCCCCATTGCCTTCCTCCAGAGAGCAGCTGATGGGGAAACTGAGGCAAGGAGCAGGGTGGGGAGTGGCTGAGCCAAGCCTGGACACCCTGAGGTGACCCTGGCAGCAAGAGCCGTGTTGCTCCCACAACAAGCACAGGGATACCACAGCACCTCCTCACCCTGCAGAGGCCTGTGGACACCCAGCTGCTCCCAAAACGTTTGGGACCAGCAGCTGGCTCCTGCATGGGAACCAGCGTGGCTGCTGGGAAGTTCAGGCTGCCAGAAGCCAGCTGGCACTGGCCATGCCGGACCATCCGTGGTGCAGGACTTCACTGGAGATTCGGGGTCATTACACCAAGGTGCTGATGCCCAGCTCCTCCTTTCCACTTGCACTGGGGTCAGATCCTTCCTCAGCTGCCTGCACCAGAGACACGAGAGAGGCAGAAATGGGCACACTGGGGCTGGGTGGGGGCTCGACTTGCACCAGGAAGGTTTAGATGGAATACTGGGGGAAATGCTTTCCCTGGAATTGTCCAACGCTGGCACATCTGCCCAGGGGAATGGTAAAGTCACCATCCCTGGAGGGACTTAACAGACTTGTGGATGTGGCCCCTGGGGACATGGTTTAGTGGTGGCCTTGGCAGTAGTGGAACGATTTGACCTGGTGCTTTTAGAGGGCTTTTCCAACCTAAAATGAGTCGGGGATTCTCTGAGTCCATGGCCAGGGACATTTACTGCAGCTCTCCTGCCCTAAATGCTGCTGCAAGAGGAGGGAGGGTACCAACAGCTGGGGGGAAATATCCAACCCCTGCTGCTGCCTGAGACCCATAAACCCCTTTTCACCAACAATTCCCCAGCTTTACCTCCAGGAAGACGGCGTTTTCCTTGTACTGCGCGTCGGGAGAACACCTCAGCACCTTGATTTTCAGGACGGCTCCTGAGGACACCGAAAGCCGGGCGAGGGCGTCTGAGAGCGGGGCGGCCGCTGCCCGGGCTTCCCCTGACATCTAGCGGCAGCACCGGGCGGGCAGCGGGGAGCGGGGACCCGGGGGGAGCCGGGAGCGGGGGAAAACCGGCACCGGGGGGAGCCGGGAGCGGGGGAAAACCGGGACCCGGGTGGAGCCGGGAGCGGGGGGAGCTGGGACCCGGGTGGAGCGGGGATCAGGGGGGAGCCGGGACCCGGGGGGAGCCGGGAGCGGGGGGAGCCGGGACCCGGGTGGAGCCGGGACCCGGGGAAAACCGGGACCCGGGTGGAGCCGGGAGCGGGGGGAGCCGGGATTCGGGGGGAGCCGGGACCAGGGGGAGCTGGGACCCGGGAGGAGCCGGGAGGAACCGGGAGGAACCGGGAGCGGGGGGGAGCCGAGACTCGAGGGGAGCCCCAGACACAGCGGGGAGCGCAGACCGGGGGGAGCCGGGAGCCAGGGGGAGCACGGACCTGGGGAAAGCCTCAACCCCGAGGGGAGCCCCGGACACAGCGAAGAGCACGGAGCCGGGGGGAGCACGGACTCGGGGGGAGCCCCAGCCAGAGGGGAGTAAAGCCCCGTGGATAGCCCCGGCCCCGCGTGGGAAACCCGGCCCCAAGGGGAGCCCCGGCCCCGGGGGTAGCCCCGGCCTCCGCTGGGTTTGCGCAGTGCTGAGCACCCCTGGGCTCTGCCCAGCCTGCCTGATGGGGATGCTTTGCTTTGGGGCTGCTCCTGCCCTTTCCCCCGACATCCATCAATTCCCCTGCCCCTTGCACCCTCCATCCCACTGCGCTGGGGGCAAAACTCACCTGTGAGGCAGCCCCCAAGCACTGCAAACAGCAGGGTGAGGGGCAGGGCGCTGAGCTGGATGAATGCTTGGTCAGTGACTGTCCGGCTGCCCTGCGCCACCAGTGGGAATACAAGCTCCAGCCTGCATGCCAGAGAGGGGACAGGCTTTTGGGAGCTTGTTTGTTTTGGGAGTTTGCTTGTTTTGGGAGTTTGTCACAGGCTCATGGCTCTGGGTAATGCCTTCTAAAGGGCTGCTGTAACAGGGTGAGTGGAGCAGCCCTGATCTCAGGGGTTGTGGTGGCCCCAGCTTGGTGCATCAAGTCACTGGCATCCCCGATTCTGGCTCCTCTCACCTGTAACCATAAGTGTCTGCGGTGGCCAGCAGCGTCAGCAGTGTCCCCAGCAAGGCCCCCAGTATCCCAGGCAGCCCATGGGTGTTGTGAACCCCACAGGTGTCCTGGATTTTCAGCCTGGAATGTAGAACAGGCTGGGGAGAGCACAGGGAAGAGCTGGTGTTGGGCTGGGGCTCAGCTGCCCAGGGAGGCTGTGCTGCAGCCCCGTGTTTGCAGGTTTGGGGGCAGATCCCC
This sequence comes from Anomalospiza imberbis, assembly GCF_031753505.1. Lineage (NCBI taxonomy): Eukaryota > Metazoa > Chordata > Aves > Passeriformes > Viduidae > Anomalospiza > Anomalospiza imberbis. The sequence continues at coordinate 2,240,795 of NC_089709.1, forward strand.
TGACCTGGGGACGCCCCAGACCAGCGTCCTTGGCTGTCCCAAGGTGACTCACCGTGAAGAATCTGAAGCCAAGTGGGGAGATCAGGCCAACCAGAAACCCTGCGATGAGGGCCCCAAAGGGGGTGACCAGCATCTCCCCAGCCATACCCATCATGGCCAGGCCAGCCAGGGTGGCATCCTGGATCTGGACCTGATGGAGCAGGGCACGGTCAGGGGAATTGGCTCCATGGAGAGCATCAGAGTGGGACTGGGAGAGGGGGTTGTCTTCCTCAGAGATCAAACTGGTTCTTAATGAACCTAAGAAAGCATAACAGGCCTCCCCTTTTGCCCTGGGTATGCCCTGGTCTTACTATTCCTACAGGGCAGGATGTGGGAAGGGAATGAAGCTTGGGTTTGTCCCAGGAGAGAACCTACCATCCTCGGGGTGCTCTCCTCATAGAGGACAGGAGAGAGGATGAAGGTGGACACGGTGCTTGCCACCAGTGAAAAGTAGGTGTTGAGCACTGCCCAGTTCTCGGCATTGTGGTGGACAGCGGTGGTGGAGGTGAAGCTGGGCCAGAAGATCCACAGGTAGATGGTTCCTGCAGGGAATAGAACAGGTCTTGGTGCTGGACTTGATGCCTTGTGGGACAGAAACTTCTTGCGAGTGCCAAGAGATGCACGAGGCCACAGCTTGCAGCAAGGGAGGTTCAGGTAGAACACAAGGAAAAGCTTTTTCTAGGAGAGAGTGGTGCAGCCCCACTACAGGTCCCTGGGGAGGTGGAGGACATCTGTCCTTGATGGTCTGCAGCAATCTCCTGGTGAAAGCCACAGCCTCACTACCCCCATATTGGTGACAACCCTTCCACCAGTAGCTCTAGGAGTTGTAGGATCCGAGCTCCATACCAACCACAGCAAAGACATCAGTCTGGTGCCCCTTATCCTGCTGCTCTTCTCTCTTCCTCTTGTCCTTGTGAGGCTGGTACAAGACCCGTGAAACCATCAGGCCGAAATAAGCACCAAAGGTGTGGACGGTCAAGGAGCGTCCACTGTCGCTCACCTAGGGAGTGTGGAAAAGCGCTGTGCAGGAAGTGGGGTAAGGGACCTGTCTCTCCAGATGTGGCGGAACTTGACATGAGGAGCCCAAACCCAGGGCCACTCCCTTTCTGTTGACTCACCCCCATGAGACTGAGCAGGATGTATTCGTTGAGAGTGCACAGAGTGACTTCCAGCAGGGCCAGCAGCAGCATCTGGACAGGGCTTACCCTGCCTAGAACAGCTCCGGTGGAGATCAGAACAGCTGCGGTGCAGAAGTCAGCACTGACCATGCTGGGAAGGAGAGGAAACGTGTGGGAATAGAGCTGGCACTGCCAGGGATGAGCACAGGGGCTGGGGAGAGCTGGGAGGGAGCAGGAGCTGAGCCTGCAGCTCACTGCTCCTGCAAGCTGAACAGGCAGAGCCTTGTGATGCTGGTGAAAAAGGGATGGCTGGGCTGGAGGCAGGTGGGGGCCAGAGTGCCCCCCCAGATGCCTTGGCAGTACGTACACAGCCCTTGCCAGGGCAGTACTCAAACAACCCCGTCGTCCCACTTGTCTTCAAAATCCTCCTCCAAAGCAGAGCCGTGAGTTTTACAGAGGAGGGAGCCAGTGTGCCAGGGCTGGGCTGGGATGAGCTGCCTGGGCAGCAGCGGCTCCCTCCTGCCTTACCTCTGAGCTCCCACGTAAATTTTGCCGTTGAGGAAGAAGTGAAACACACCCTGGATCAGAACAGCCCACTGGATGGCAAAGGCTGTGATGAGGATGCTGGTGGCTGCACTGCCCGGCCCATAGCGGCTGAGGAACGCCACCAGGAGCCCAAAGCTGAGGAGCACTTGGACATGGACATCCTGAAAACCTGCTGGAGGAGAGGCACAAGGATGGGTCTGGAGGTGCTGAGGGCGGGCAGCCACCCTCCTGCTGGTCCCTGAGGAGACTCAGACAGGACTAAGACACCCCTACTCTAACAGGCTTTGGGGAGCTGAAGGCTCGCTCCACTTGATGTGTGTCTGGAGCTTCGGTGGAAGATCTTCCTTGGAGATCTGCAGTGGGGAGTGCCAGTAAAAGCCATCCCTGGCTGATGTGACCCTTTGCAGCAGCTCCTGGCCACCTCATCTGCAACTGCCCTGTACAGGTATCTCAGGACATTCACCCCACAGCACAGAAAGCTCTTGGGGTGGCCAAGAGCTGTCTGCACCCACTAGGCCAGCATGAAAGTAGCTCTGAGATGCCAGCACCCCTAGGACCTCGCTGCTGCCCCTGAAAGCATCATGTCCCAGTTCCTGGGATGAGGAGAGATAAAGGATGAGCAGAGAATTGGGATCAGTCTGGAACCATTTGGTGGCAAACCAGAGGATGGGGGGCTTGATTCTTGCTTGGCCTGAATGCTCTTTGCACCCCTTCAGTGACAGCTGTGGCCCGGCCTCCTCCATGAGTCACTGCCTGGGTGGGGTTACGTGGGCAGGTGAAACCGGGAAAACCTGCCGGCTGCCGGCTGCCAGCTCCCTGCCCAGCGGCTCCGCTGCTCCCCCCTCTCGGCCGGGGCACTCTGAAGCTCCTGTCGCATTGACCGCCTTGTCTGTGGCTCAGAAAAGCGAGGGGCAGCCCCTTATCCCGGCAGGAGTTCTGCAGTGATGCCCAGCATGCAGCACGATGCTCCTGGCAGGGCAGACCCCAGACCCCGTTGGACCCTGTGGTAGCACCCAGGGAGCCAAATCCTCCGTGGAAGGGGATTGGTGTAAATCCCCCGGCACTGCAAACCCCACTGCTGGTCCGTGGGGAGCTCTGCAGCCCCGAAAGTGCCAGGAGCAGCTGCTGTGCTCCCCACCAGGCATGGGACGATGATCCCCAGTTTTTCAGTGCACTCAGTGATCCCTTCTGAGCTCCGCTGCTCTAACACATGTCCCAGACCCAAATATCCCTCTTTTGGGGCTGGCTGTGTCCAAGCATTCCAGAAATCCTTGCAGCATGTCTGCTTTGCCTCCTCTGGGAAGCACCAGTACCCCAACCCTGCAGCTCGATGCTTCCTCTCTGTTAACTCCGGAGTCTGTGACAGGTCTGCAGCCTGAACGGTGACACCCGGTGCCATCCCCTGAGCAGAAGGGCTCTTTGCACCCACGGCCATGGGGGTACTCACGGGGCTGCTGGAAACCCGAGTCCTCGTTCCTCCGGCTGCAGTTCAGCTGCGGGGGGCACCGGCCGGGGCTGCCCTCGGGGCTGTACCGCACAAACACGGCGAAGAGGAGGATGTTGAGGATTTGCAGGAGGAAGCACAGCCCGGAGAGCCGGAGCCTCGAGGCGGCTGTGTGCTCAGCCATGTCGGGGGGCAGCCGGGGCAGGTGAACCCCTGCAAACGGGGTGCATGGGGAGAGCCACGCTGGGGCTGCAAACTCCGCCTGCCAGGCTGGCTGCCAGGTGTCTCCCTCACCTCGAAGGGACTGCCGGGAGCGGGACAGCGCTGCCAACACGGAAACTCGGGGCTGGATGCCCTGGCACACCTCCACACCTGGCGTTGCCACATCAGGTGGCTCCAGGCACTGTTCTGGGAAGTGTGTGGGCTGTGTGGGGTCAGTGTCCCTCTCTGCTGGGGTGGGGGGCCGGATTTGGGGTGAGGCAGGAGATGTGGGGAGGATGCAGGAGGTTTCTGCCTCTGCATTGCAGAAACACGGTGGTTTTGGGGACTGGGTCAGGCAGAGGGGGTGGAGGGTGATGCACAAGTGTGGTGGGACTGACCTGCTGTGGAGGTGCTGGCTCAGCGAAGTCCCACAAAGCTTGGCTCAAATTCCCTGGTCAGAAGGAAAAACGAGTGTTCAGGGGGCTTTGGGGGTGAGGTTTCCTGTGGGGTCGAGAGGGGAGAAGGAGAATCTGAGCTTTGAAGAACAAGACCAAGGAGCAGAGTCAGAGGCTCCTGATGGAGCCCACACCAGGAGCTGGGGGAGCTGAGCACAAGGGGTTCCTTGGCTTTTCTTTGGCTGCCTCTGCTTCTGCAGAGGTGTTTGTAGAGTGGGTGCAGATCCCAAAAAAGGAGGAGAAGAGACAAGGAGCAGAGAAGTGACGCAGTGTGTATTTGGGAAGTGACTTGCGTGACTCCTTCCCACAGCACTGGGCCAAACTCTGAACTCAGATAAGCAGTGGTGGGCTGGGGTCATGCCCTGCTGCCAACGGGATGGGGAAGGGGGTGAGTCACTTATGGGAGCCCCTGCCAGTGTTCTCCTTCGGGCTGTGGTTTTGTGAGGGCTGGGGACTGTAGCTGGTGCCTTCACTTGGGAAAAATGTGAGAAACAGCTCGTTTGTGATAGCGCAGAGCTGGGAATCAGCATCCTGCAGCCAAGGAGCCCGGAGCTGCTGCTGGGGGAGAACAGGATGTACTTCTGCAGCCGTGGGCACAGGAAGTGTGAGGGAGGGAGATGACAGACTCTCTGAAGAGCCTCGGACCCACCCGATAACCGTGGGGAGCTGCGAGGGAGGAGCCTGCAGTGCTGCTGCTCCAGTTTAGCCTCCCTCAGCCCGTGGAGAGCAAAGCTATGGGCACCTTTTGCTCATCACAACGAGCCAAAGCTCTGACCATTCTGAGCTGGAAGAAGGCTTCCAGTGCAGCCTGCTGGCATCAAAATTGGTGCCCCTTCTTGAAAAGAGGCTGGAAGCAGTGGGGAGCAGGTGGGGGATGAGGGCACCTGGATGCCTTTCTCCCCTGGGGGGGCTGTTTGCTGTGGTGTTGATAGAGTAAGGGTTAAATTTAGTAGCTTAGAATTGAAATTATAGGAATGATTTCTAAACTGTATCGGGGTGGGGGGGGGTTGGTGGTGGCCAGAGCAGGCAGGTAGAAGGAACAGGCCTGGACCTGCAGGACAGCCAGGCCTTGGGAGTGAATGATACCCCTGTAAACAGTAATTGTCTTAACCAAATCAAGCATGGTCTTCAGCAAATCAAGCATGATCTTCAGTAAGTCAAGCGAAATAGCACCTGTGTGGAAATGGGAACTAGAATAGAACGATACAAGTTAATAATCAGTGTGGGGTGGGGAGGAGGAGAAGGGGTTATAAGCTACCGATTTGGGTGTATCGTTGAAGCCCAGATCTGGGGTCTCACCCCCGGGCTTCCATGCACTTCAATAAAACACCTTCATATACAATCAATTCTGATTGTGTGTGGATCCTGACGCTAACAGTGTGTGTGCCATGGTGAGGCCAAGGTGGTGCTGGGGACAGTCACTGCTTGTCTTGTGCTTCCTTTAAGAGCTTCCTCCACCCTTGGAGATGGACCCTGGGGGAGGAAGAAGTTGTGGCAGCCCAGAACACAGCACCATTGTGTGCCTTCGCTTTGCTCCTGGCCCCAGGGGATGATGGGGAGGCCTCTCCGATGCATTTTTGGAGGGCAGGATAAATCCAGTGGGACTGGAGTGGTGTGGCAGCCCCCTTGCACAATCCTCCAGAGCCTCAAGGGGTGGGAGCATCAACCCTTCATCAGGGATGAGGAGAGGGGAATAAAAATAACCATTGCCCTGCTGTCCTTGGGATCAGAGAGCCCCATCCCAGCCCTGGGGGCCGGCACTAAGGGGGGGTTTGCCAGCCCAAGAGGCTGCTGGAACCCGATGCAGAGCTGTCGTTTTCCCTGAATTCCCAAAGCTGTGGCCTGCAGATAAAGGGATGTTTGTTATCCGGGCACACTGTGTTTTGCCCAGCAGAACAATAAAGAGAAAGACACTCACAATGGGAAATTGTGCTTCCTCCTCCCTGTGCGCTCCTCGGGGAGGTGTTGGAGGGGGAAAAAAAAGAGAGAAGAAAGCAGGAAGAGACGGTGACAGGGCAGGGAGCGAGGGCACGGCCGGCACCATGGGAGCGGGCATCAAGGGCCCGCGGGGTCGCGGGGCTGCCAGGACACTGCCCGCCCCAGCACGGTGACAGGGAGGGGCTGGCTGGGAGCACCTGCTCGCCACCTCCCGTGTCCCCGTGTCCCCGTGTCACCTCTTCCTCGTGGCGCAGGTCTGGCCTTCCCAGGACCCTTGGCCCCCCCATGGGGTGTTTATGACGGAGAAGGGAAGCGGCAGGAGCTGGGGCAGCACGTGGGCAGGGGGCGTTGGATGGGCACGGCGGCTCCCCGAAGGACGTGTCTGGGGACGGTAAGAGACTGGGGGGTGCCAGGAAGGAGGGTTGGCACAGTCTGTGGGGTCGGTGTCCTGCAAGCCCTGTCCCCTCTGCACAATAAATGTCAGAGAGCCCCCGCAGAGCAGGGCCACACCCTCCAGGCCCCTCCAAAGCTGGGCTGTGTCCCACTGCACGGCCCTGACTTCTGCGCTCCCCCCAGGCTCTGTCCTGCCCCTGGCTCTGAGGATGCACAGGCTGCTCCTGCTCGGCTGTCTCTGGCTCCTGGCAGCACCCCCAGTGTCCAGCATCTTCCAGCGGCCAACGGGGACCCCAGGTAGGGAGCAGGGCCTGGGTGGGGGCAGGATGTGGAGCCCCCGGGCCTGCAGGGAGGACTGGGCACTGCTGTTTGGAGTCGGTGCTGGAGAGGGGAGGTGGTGCTGGGCGGGTCCAGCCAGGGCAGGAGCTGAGCTGGGCCTCCTGAAGGTGCAGGAGAGATGAAGAGGAGCCAGGATGGATGATAGAAACCATCAGATGCTGGTGGGGGTTGAGGGCGCTCGGGGGGGTGTCGGAGGGATGGTGCTGAGGCTGCCCGGGGGGGCTGCAGCCCCACTGCAGCTGCAGTACCTGCTGGAGCCCCTGCACCCCACGGTGCACACGCAGCGCGGCGCCACGGCCACCCTGCCCTGCGTGCTGCGCGCCCTGCCTCGCAACTACCGCGTGAAGTGGAGCAAGGTGGAGCCAGCCAACTACGGGGAGAGCATCATCATCATCACCAACGGGCTGTTCCACAAGAACTACGGGCCGCTGAGCCCGCGGGTGCGCCTGCGGCACAGCCACCGCTACGATGCCTCGCTCACCATCACCGACGTGGCGCTGGAGGACGAGGGCCGCTACCGCTGCCAGCTCGTCAACGGGCTGGAGGACGAGAGCATCTCGCTCACGCTGCACCTTGAGGGTGAGCTCGGGGTGCGTCCCTGGGGGATGTGGCAGGAGGGGGACGCTCAGCTGGAATGGAGCGTGTGGCTCTGTGCCTCCACCCCCATTGCACGGCCCTGTCGCCCAGCCTTAAACTCAGCACTGAATCCCCTGGGGTGTTGTGTCAAAGCCTCCCTGGGGGACAGCATTGCCCTCACCCCGTCTCTGTCCCTCCAGGCGTCGTCTTCCCTTACCAGCCCAGCAACGGACGCTACAAATTCAACTACCACGAGGCCAAGCGAGCCTGCGAGCAGCAGGACTCCCGCCTCGCCACCTACCAACAGCTGTACAAAGGTGAAGCATTCCAAAAAGAACTCCTCTTCAGCCCAAAACCACGCCTGGCAGGGGATGGGGAGGAGGGAAGCGCCGGTGCTGAGCTGCCTCTCGCCCCACAGCCTGGACGGAGGGTCTGGACTGGTGCAATGCTGGCTGGATCCTGGACGGGACCGTCCACTACCCCATCATCAACTCGCGGGAGCCGTGCGGCGGCCGCCTCCTCCTGCCCGGTGTCCGCACCTACGGCGCCAGGGACAAGCAGAAGGACAGATTCGATGCTTTCTGCTTCACCTCTGCTCTTCAAGGTAGTGCTGCGCTCCCCTGTCCTTCTCACAGCGCCACCGAGCCCTGCTGCCCCCCTGGATCTGCAACAGGTTGTTTGCAGGAAGGGTGCTCACCTGAGGCGTCCCCCTTCCATCCCCCAGGCCAGGTCTACTTCATCCGCGGCCACCTGAACTTCAAGGAGGCGGGGCAGGCGTGTCGCAACCACGGGGCTGCCCTTGCCAAAGTGGGACAGCTCTATTCCGCCTGGAAGTTCTCGCAGCTGGACCGCTGTGACGGGGGGTGGCTGGCGGACGGCAGCGTCCGCTACCCCATCACCACCCCCCGGCAGCGCTGCGGCGGGCTGCCCGACCCCGGCGTCCGCAGCTTCGGCTTCCCCAGCAAGGAGATGAGGACCTACGGCACCTACTGCTTCGTGGGGAAGTGAGGAGGCCGGGCTGAGCACAGGGGACAGCGGTGGGACGCCAGTCCTCATCACCTGGGCAGAGAGTTGGAGGCGGGGTAGGAGGGGTGGTCTCCCAGAGGTTTTGGGTGCCTCGTGCATCCTCTGGTAGAGCTGGGTGTGGGTTCTTGGTGCATCTCCTGGTGGAGAGGGTGCCCGTGTCCCACCCCATGAGGCTTGTGGGGTGTTTGGGACACCTTGTGGGGTGTTCAGGACACCTCGTGGGGTGTTCAGGACACCTTGTGGGGTGTTTGGAACACCTTGTGGGGTGTTCAGGACACCTTGTGGGGTGTTTGGAACACCTTGTGGGGTGTTTGGAACACCTTGTGGGATGTTTGGGACACCTTGTGGGGTGTTCAGGACACCTTGTGGGGCGTTTGGGATGTACTGGAGGAGCCAGACCCCCCTGCTGGACCAGGAAGGGGGGGTCTAATCCAGCCCCCCAGCAGACAGCACAGGCTGCCCATTCCCCAGCCCTGGTGAATCCCTCGCCCCATCCTCGCTCCCCACAGCCATGAGGACTCTGCCTGGTGGCTCTGGCTGGTGCAAGTGCAGAGGACTCAGGCTGGGCATTAACGAGTGTCACTAATGGCGTGTTGCCTTCTCGATTAATAAAGCAACAGCAAAACTGAATGGCAAAGGCACACGCTTGCCTGGCTCCTTCCCCTGGGACTTCTGGCCTCTCCATGAGGGGAATTTGACCGGGACTTTCCACCCCCAGCGCCCTCTCCAGGGGTTATCTGTGCTCCAGCCACTTCACTTCAGGGTTTTATGGGTGTTGCTGTTCAACACAGCCCGGGAGAAGGATAAAAAGCTGTGGATCACCACAGCGCAGGGGGAATAACAGCACAGGGAGGTGCCCTGGCACCAGTGATGTGTTCTCCCAGTCCCATCTATTTGCTGGGAGCAGTGTCCCATCCCAAGCCCTGACTGGTACCCAGTGCTGCTGGGATGTGGGGCACTTTGGGTGGTGTCTCCCTGTTTCTGTGGCTCCTGGGGGGTCTCTGTGCCCAGTGCTGCTGGAATGTGGGGCACTTTGGGTGGTGTCTCCCTGTTTCTGTGGCTCCTGGGGGGTCTCTGTGCCCAGTGCTGCTGGGATGTGGGGCACTTTGGGTGGTGTCTCCCTGTTTCTGTGGCTCCTGGGGTGTCTCTTTGCCCAGTGTTGCTGGGATGTGGGGCACTTTGGGTGGTGTCTCCCTGTTTCTGTGGCTCCTGGGGGGTCTCTGTGCCCAGTGCTGCTGGGATATGGGGCACTTTGGGGGGTGTCTCTGTTTCTGTGGCTCCTGGGGGTGTCTCTTTGCCCAGTGCTGCTGGAATGTGGGGCACTTTGGGTGGTGTCTCCCTGTTTCTGTGGCTCCTGGGGGGTCTCTGTGCCCAGTGCTGCTGGGATGTGGGGCACTTTGGGGGGTGTCTCTGTTTCTGTGGCTCCTGGGGGTGTCTCTGTGCCCAGTGCTGCTGGGATGTGGGGCACTTTGGGTGGTGTCTCCCTGTTTCTGTGGCTCCTGGGGGTGTCTCTGTGCCCAGTGCTGCTGGGATGTGGGGCACTTTGGGTGGTGTCTCTGTTTCTGTGGCTCCTGGGGGTGTCTCTCCACTGCTGCCACGCTCCATGCTTTGGGGCTGTGCAGCCCTGCCAGTGCCACCCCTGTGCCAGGCCCTCCTGAATAACCAGGTCACCACTCTGTGCCATCTGTTTACTGTTTTTAATACCCACAGAAGCCCACGGAGAGGGGGTTTGGGCAGCACACACCCACTCCAAGCCTGCTGCAGCAGCTTCTGCCTTTCCAGGGAAGTGCAGAAGACCCCCCCACACCTCTGGATGGGTGCTGAGCTGCAGCAGAGCTTGGCTGTCCCCATGTCAACCCCCACCGGCATGAGGACAACAGGTTGGGGTGATGCTGGCACATTACTGCCATCCCCTACCCGTGCTGTCCCCCTGGATTCCAGCTCTGCTGTGACTCTGGGAACAAAACTCCTGCTGTGCTCCATTTTGGGTCACTGTCGGCTCCTTTCAAGGAGGTCTTTAATTTTTAGGATTTCTTTGTACAGATAGAAAACAAACAAGGGGGCAGACACCCAACAGCGAGGTTTCACTCCACGTCAGGCTCCCAGTGCCGTCCCCATCCACACCAGCCCAGGGCTTGGGGAGGTGGCGGCTGCTCGCCCAGGGACTCACTCAGTTGTTGGGGGGCTGAGCCACGCCTGGGGGGACACAACAAGTGCCAGGTGAAGGGAAAGCTCCATGGGGGGGCTCAGGGAAGATCGGGGGGAGCCTGCCACTCACCAGGACGGCAGGCCAGCTGCGGGGGCTCCCATGTGCCATCCTCCCGGCAGCGGATGATGGGCGAGCGGCGCGGGGCGAGCCCGTGCCGGCACTGGTAGCGCGCGGTGGAGCCGATCTCGTAGCGCTGCTTTGGTTTGCCAAAGGCGCGGGCGTTGCTGAGGGTCGGGGGGGGCCCGCACTGCACTGCAAGGAGCGGGGGGGGTCGGCTCATTGCAGTGGAGTGTTGGGGAAGATGAAACAAGAAGGCCTTATAGGTACCACTGCCTAGCGGGGGATTGGGAAAGTGCAGAGAATGCGAGCCAGATTGAGATGAAAACGAGCTTTGAGATGACGGACCTTGGCTGCTAAGTAGCTGGTGGGCAGTGGTGTAGCTGCTGGAAGATAACTCCCTTTTTTGACCCACAGACAAAGCAAAAGGTCAGATAAAGTGTTCTGTCTCATTCCTCAAAAATGCAGTTTATCTCGCACTTGTAACCCTCCCGTGAAGTATGATGTGTCTGCAATCCCACTGGGCCAAAGTCCTTTTCCACACCCACCTTCAAGCCCCCTTGACAGGTGTACCCGAGAAGCCGGGGCCAGCTTCTTTTTTCTCTTTTGCCTCCCTGTCTCTCTGCTCTCTTGGAACTCTCTCGCTATCTCGCCCTGCTCCCCCTCCTTGGGCCTGCTTTGGGCTGCTCCTGGCAGCTCCGAGCAGGGCCCCCACAATAAACCAAATCTCCTAAGACCAGGCTCTACAGATCTCTCATCTCCATCTCTCCTGACCGTCCTGGACCAGCGCTCGCCACAGTGGAGCCCCCACAGCCTGGAGCGAACCCCGGAAAGCCCAAACAGGCTGAGGGTCCCCCGGCCAGGGCTCGTTTCCCCGCTGTGGAGGTGGTGGTGAAGCCCCTCCCCGGGGTGCCGGGGCAGAACAGCTTACCCAGCCCCATTTTGCAGGTGTAGGAGAGGTGGTAGTTGCAGGGCACATCGCTCCACTGGCCCCCATCGTGCCACACGATGACCACGCAGTTCTCCCCGGAGAGGAAGTAGCTGTCGGGCTGCCCGGGGTGCCAGTTCTCGTAGAGCTGGGGGCACAGGCGGGATGGGGTGCACGGGGCATCCCAGCACACCCCTCAGCTGTGAGGGTGGCCCTGCAGCCTCCCGGCTGTGCCATCCCCACCAGGAATAAGGTGCCACCTCCATGCCCCTTGGCACGGGGGACCCCAAATCCCAGGTCTGGCTCCCCTGGGGATGCTCAGCCAGGTGAGGCAAGTGCCTCTTGTTTGGGAGCTTCAAAGCTCGGCCCCCGGGCGGGACCCCGGGGCTGGGGAAGGATAATGAGGTGCCAGGCGGGGTGGCATCCCCCTGCGAGGGCACACAGGGCTTGGCAGCCCCACTTACCAGGGGGCTCCCGTCGGACCACTGGAAATCCCCCTCGATGGTGCGGTCGTTCAAGCCGATCCACTGGTATTCCCTGTACTGGTCTGGGGGACATGGGGTGCGTTGGGGACAGGGGCACATCCAGGTGCCACCTGTCAGGAGGGGGCTGAGCGGCTGCTGGAGGCTGAGTTCGGGGAGATTTGGGGCCTGGGGAGGAGTGAGGAGTGGGGGTGTCCCTCGCCCTGCAGCTGGGAGGTTTGGGGTCAAGGGGGACCCCCGAAAGGGACATCGGGGAACCCCTTTAGGGGAGTGGCGGGACAGGGCCGGCCGGGAGAGGGCGGCAAAGCCCCGGGACCCGCCTGTCCCCGCCTGTCCCCGCCTGTCCCCGCCTGTCCCTGCAGGTCCCCAGCTGGCTCTGCCGGTTCTCACCTGTCCCTGCAGGTCCCAGCGTCTCCCCGTTGGTCCCCACCTGTCCCAGCTTGTCCCCACCTGGTTCTTCTGGTCCCCAACTGGCTCTGCAGGTCCCCACGTGTCCCTCCCTGCCAGTCCCTGCCTGTCCCCACCTGTCCCTGCAGGTCCCCACCTGTCCCTACAAGTCCCCACCTGTCTGCATCAGTCCCCACCTGGCTCTACCAGTCCCTTTTCTGGTCCAGCCAGTCCCTGCCAGGCCCTGTAGCTCCTTGCCTGTCCCTGCAGCTTCCTGTGAGGTCTCTCCCTGCCCCTTCTTCCTCCACCCTCGTGTTCCTTCATGCCTCTTTGCTCTCTGTCCCATTCCCACGGCACTTGTCCCCTGCTCTGCCTTCCCCCCCACCCCTCCAAGGCTGATTTCAGGCAGGTTATGGCTTTGCCTTCAAATTTATGTGCACACACCCACACTCTGCTGGTCTGTCCACCCATCACTGGATCGTGGGATTTTGTGGGAAAAGGCCTGCAAGGTCATCGAGTCCAACCATCCCCAGAGCCAAGGTCACCACTGTCCCCAGGTGCCACACCCACAGGTCTCTTAAATCCCTTCAGCCACGGGGACTCCCCTGGGCAGTCCCTCCTCCCTCTCCATGGAGGAATTTTCCCAATATCCAACCTAACTCTCCCCTGGTGCAACTTCTTCTGGTCCTGTTCCTTTTTCCCTGGGAGCAGAGCCCGCCCCCCAGGCGACTCCACCCTCCTGTCAGGGAATTGTAGAAGGTGAGAAGGTCCCCCCTGAGCCTCCTTTTCTTCAGGCTGAGCCCCCTCCAGCTCCCTCAGGTGCTCCTGGTGCTCCAGAGCCCCTTTCCCAGCTCTGTTCCCTTCTCTGGACACATCCCAAGGACTGAACCTGTCTGCTCTCATGTCTCTGCACGAACCATCCATCTGGTGGCCTGTGTGTCCGTGTGTCCATTCGGCCCTGCAGGGCTGGGCTCTACCTTGTTTCAAGCTCAGCCCAGCCCTGAAGGTCCCTGAAGGGCACAGCAGGAGGGATGCAGCACTGGCACATACCGTTGATGAAGTCCTGCTCTTCGGGGGTCAGGATGGTGGCCAGGTGCCCCCCGTAGTGCCTGCACTGGCTCTCTGCATCCTCCCAGCTCCTCCGGGTGGAGAAGTGCCTGTAGCAGGCTCCCTGGAAGCTGTCCCAGCCGGGGCTGCACCTCCGCAGGGCTGAGCCACGCCGGGGAGCAGGGGGGAGAGAGGAGAGGGTCAGCGTGGAGCCAAAACTCCTGATTGCCCCCATGTGTGTCTCCTGGGCTGCTGGTTCAGCAGCTGGGACAGCAGCAGGAGCTGGGCAGCGTGGCCAGGGTGGCACCCAGGGGACTCACGTCTTTCACAGCTGCTGCCTCCGTAGCCAGGCAGGCACAAGCAGGCGAGCTGGGCGCCGTCCTCCACGCAGGTCCCTCCGTTCAGGCAGGGGTTGGGGACACAGCCACCTGCAAGGCACACGCAGCCGCGCTCACCGCAGGGCTCAGGGACCTCCTCAGTGCCCAGCAGCGCCACAGCCTCGTCCCTGCAGCGTCCCACGGCAAGCAGGTGTCTGAGCTGGCTCCTGGGGCCACCAGCTCTGGGGCAGGTGAAGGTCTCAGGTGCACCAGGATGTGCCCGGAGCAATCCCACACTGCCCTTCCACCACTGGGAGTGAACGGCTCAGCAGGCCTGGCCCAGAGCTGGCCACACCTGGGGTTTTGGCCTCCCCCTAGAGCACAGAGATGAGAGCTGGGTGCTCTTTTCTCCCCTTCACCGGGCTCATTGCCACGCCAGCCCCTGGCCCACTCCCTCTGCCCGGGGCCGGCTCCTGCTTTTCCCTGGAGTGATGCAGTGTTTTGGGAGGGAAGCATGCTGACCATGAAGCTTTTGGCACATCCCAGCCACGTGTCCTTGGCCTGGCAGCAAGGTGACTGCAGGCCTGTCCCTCTGGTGTCACCTCCAGCCTGGCCAAGGCTGAGAACTCAGCCAGCACTTCCCCACGAGCCCGTTACGGTCATTAATGCACCCAGAGCACACCGTGTGCTCCCAGCCCAGCTCACGAGGGTGATGAAGGGCTGCTGCCAGCACCAGCCCAGTGCAGACTCAAAGTCCTTGACCCACTCCAGCCTAATCATGCCTCATTTTATGGTCCTCAGCTCTGTGGAGACGTGACAAGGGTGATGCTGCCACCCTCACCCCTCCCCAGGGAGCGTCACCTCCCCAGAAGGTGCCGGTGGCTCGCTCGGGATGTGCAGCTCATCCCCAGCAGAGCGAGGCATGGAACAGGATGAGTGATGCAGGGCCCTAATGTCACATGGCTGGCTCTTCCTGGGCATCTCTCCTTGCCAAGGCAAAGGCAGCCATGCCACGGGGTCTGGCCGCCCTCCACAGAGCCTCCTTCATGCCACGGGACTGGGCAGGGCGCTGCCAGGGCAGGGACCCCACATGGTGCCCTGCGCTGCAGATTCCCTTGCAGGGAGCGGGACGGGGCAGAGGTGGCAGGGGATTGGCAGCGGGACGGGCATCAGAGCTGGGACCAGCCCGGGGGGCAGGGTGGGGCTGGGGGGTGACACCCACCCGCAGCAGGTCGTGTTCCCTCTGCTCACCCACCGCAGACCCCCGTGCGGGGGGGCTGGGGGCTGTGGGCCACAGGGGACTGCAGTGCTTTCAGGCTGCTTGGCCACTGAGAGCTGCACAAGGCAGGGGGGTCTTGGTGGGGTTCTGCAGCCCATGAGCCATCAGTGTCCCCCATGTCTCCCCCTGCTCGTGCCATGCAGCGTCCAGCCCTCACCCCTCCGCCCAGGGCAGTGCAGGGTCAGTTCCAGGGGGCCACATGGAGGGTGCAAAGCAGCCCCAGTCCTCCCAGACTTCACAGGTGCCCCTTCCACCCCGCTCCTGGGGGCTGGCAGGGCCGGGATCGGGGGATTAGTTCGTCAGTGGGAGAGGCGCAGGGGCAGCAGGCGCAAGGACGAAGGGAAGAGCTCGCCGAGATGCTTGTTCTACAAAGCTTTTAATTCCCTTTATTAGTACCACAGTTAGTCAGAGCAGGGACTGGGGCCGCCTTTTGCTTATTGGGCTTTTTCATGGAAACAGTCATTAAAACACTTCACAGAAGTAGAAGAGATTTAAGTGCATGCAGAGATCAGACCAATTTGTTTGACAAATATGTGCTTCTCCAGACCTGTAACCTTCCCTTACCCAGCTGAGGAGGAGAGAGAGAGAGAGGAGACACGGACGGACAGACAGACAGAGGGAAGCACAGCGTGAAGGAAAGGTGTTGGCTATCTCTAGTGCCAGAGAGCGGCCAGGACGGCTGCCCCGAGGGCGAGGGTGGCACGGCAGGGACCCCGGGCCGAGCAGGCGCCCGCCCCGACGCTGGCCCGCTCGGTGGGCAGGGCGGGCAGGGGCACAGCCGTGCTGGGGGCTGGGTCCCCCACTGGGGTCCCCGGCAGGAGCACCCCAGAGGTGTCAGTACGGGGAGAGCTGAGGCCATCCCTGCGGGTCCCACCTGCTTCTCCAGGAACGGCTGTAAGGAAACCCTCCACGGTGGCAATGGAGGGAGCGGGCTGCTCTTCCTCCTCCTCCTCCTCCTCCTCCTCCTCCTCCTCGGAAGCTGCAGCAGGCATCCCGCGGTCTGTGCCCGGCGGTGGCGGTGCAGCCTCCTCTCCTGCCAGGGCCGGCGCGCTGCTGCTGCCGGGCAGCTCTGCGTGCCACGGTGTCACTGCGGGCACGGTGCTCCGGTCCCCCGGGGCCGCAGGCGAGGGGAGCCACACGGCTCCCGACTGCTCCTCTCCCTCCTCCTGCGGCTGCGAGGGCGCAGGAGGCAGCGGGGACGCCCCAGGGCTTTCCACCGCGTCTCCGGAGAGCTCGGCGTCCTCAGCGGCAGAAAAGGGGGTGCTCGCCCCGCCGGACTTGTGCCCGCGGCGGGGGCTCCCACCGGGTTCTCGGCTCTCTGTCGAGGTGGCAGAAGCGGCACTGGTTGGCGATGTCATACGGTGCCCGGGTGGCCCAGGGCTGGCAGGGTGGGCCGGCCGCCCCAAGGCGTCCCGCGGACGATCTGGGAGCTGTGTGGGGGCGACGGGGCCGGGCGGACGAGGAAAGCCCTCGGGAGGCTCCGTGTCACCTGCTGGGGCACCGGTGGGTCCCTCTGGCTCCATGGGCTGGCCGGGGTCTCGCCCTCCGCCCGCGCTCTCCGCCGACGCGCTGCCAGGGCCCCTGCCCGGCGCTGCTCCCTGCTCCTCCTCTGCAAAGGGCAAGGCAGAAAGGCAGTGAGCGGCCGGCGCCGGGAGGCAGCCGGACCACAGGGCTGCGGGCACCCGCCAGCACTGCCGATCTTGCTCGCACGAAGGCGTGCGGGGAGGTGGGAGCGGCCCCGAGCCCGTGTGACACTGTCCCCGCTGGACCGGCACGGCTGGCTGGGCTCTGAGCGCTGCCGAGCCCAGCCCCAGCCTTGCTGCGGTGGGAGCCACGCTCAGCCCCTCAGCTCTGCACCTGGCCTCGTGTCCCTCCAGCTGCCAGCTCCCTTCTCCAGCTCCTGGTGCTGCTAAACCCTGGTCCATGCTGGGACACGCAGATGTCCCTTTGCCCCTGCACAGCCCTACACCACGACACTGGAGCCCCGGCCACGGGCGCTGCCTCCAGGGGAAGGACAGGGACGGCTGGGGTGACCCAGGCACCCTCAGGGGCCTCTGACCTTTCCTGGTGCCTCCGTTCTGTGGCTGCTCTCTGTGTCCCAGCCCTGGCACCACCACAGCTCGACCTACCAGTGTGGGACAGTCCCCCACTGTCCCCCATCCTCCTCCACAGGGGATGGGCTCCCCAGCTTAAATGGGACACCTGCCTCGGGGGTGGCCAGGGCTGCGGGGAAAGGGGAGGCAGAGGTGGGGTGACCTGAGGACACGGAGGTAGCTAGTGGGGGATGCCGGGGCCCTGGCCCCAGGGCGTCTTCAGGGGACTGGCTCGGCTTTCCCACATCAGTGTCCTCAAAGAAAGGGACGGCGTAAATCGCCCCTCGCGACTCAATCTCCACGTGCGCTCTGGGCAGCTGCAGCTCCTCCAGCTTTTCTGCCACTGTGACAATCTCCTGGAGGAGATTCTCCTCGGGCTCTTGGGCTTGGTATTTTCCTGCAGCCTCAGGGAAAGAGTTTGTCCCTTCTGTGGGCAGAAAGAAAGTGGGATATTACTGCCCTGTCCTGGCTCCGCAGCACTCAGAGATGACCTCACCCCATAGCAGGCCTGGAGCCTTGGCACCCCAGTAGGGACCCAGGTCTCCTCAGCCTCCCTTCCCCTTCTACATGGGGTCAGCACGGGGGAGGATCAGGCCCTCCCAGGTGCTGGCAGAGCTGGCAGAGCCGACAGCCCCAGCAGGATCCGTGGGGCTCAGCAGCACGTGGTGGGGCCAGATCCTAAACCCTGCATTCCCCTCCCTGTGGGGATCCTTCTCTACACCCCCATCCCCACCCCGGGGAGGACAGACATGCACGGGGAGTTAGTGGGTTACAGGGGTTGTGGAATCACGGCACGGGTCCATCCTGCCTAATCCATGGCTTTCCCTGCTGAGAGATGGGGAAACTGAGGCCCAGAGATGCACAGCATCCCCACACTGGGAGCCCCCACAGCCCTGAGCAGACACACGGAGATGTGGGGTCAGGCAGGAGGAGTGGAGGGAAAACTCTTCTTCCTTCTGTGCCCGTTATCCTGCCAGCCTCTGTCCTGCCTCACCGCTCACAGGCAGCACCTTGCTGCTTCCCACAGGTCCCCTTCCTGCCCGCCGTCACCCCAGACCAGCCCGACAGGCTGTGTCCCACAGCCCCAGGGACCCAGGAGTGCTCCCCAGGCCAGCAGCCCTGGGGGATGAACCCTCTTGGAGCCGTGCCCACGGAGCCCATGCAGACTGACCGTGCCATGCAGGACACCCCTGCTCTGTCACAGTGAAGTGGCACCAAGGACTGAGGACATGCAAGGCCTCCCTGCTCTGCCACAGCGTGTCAGCATGCACTGCTGGGACCCTGCAGAGCATCCCTGCTGTACCAAGAGGTGTCAGCATGCACTGCTGGGACCCTGCAGAGCATCCCTGCACTGCTGGGACCCTGCAGAGCATCCCTGCTGTACCAAGAGGTGTCAGCATGCACTGCTGGGACCCTGCAGAGCATCCCTGCACTGCTGGGACCCTGCAGAGCATCCCTGCACTGCTGGGACCCTGCAGAGCATCCCTGCACTGCTGGGACCCTGCAGAGCATCCCTGCTGTACCAAGAGGTGTCAGCATGCACTGCTGGAGCCATGCAGAGCATCCCTGCCCTATGGAGAGGTGTCAGCATGCACTGCTGGAGCCATGCAGCCTGCCCTACCGAGGGGGGGTCAGCATGCAGTGTCAGGACCATGCAGGTTATGCCTCCCCTGTCAGGGTCTATCGGCGCGCAAGGCATCCCTGTCCCAGCACGACAGGTCCAGACGGTATCAAACACCCCTGCTCTGCCCCGACAGCGCAGCACCGGCACAGGGAACACCCAGGGATCCCAGCACAACCCCGGCCCTGCAGCACCCCCGGCTCCGCTGCACCCGCCGGGGACATGCACCCCCGCCCGGAGGCTTCCCGAGGTCTCCCACCGGTCCCTGCTTGGGAGCCCCAGCGGGCCGGGCGTGCCCCTCTTTACCTCGGAAGCAGTACGCATCGTATCTGCTCTGGGCATCGGGGAATCCCGTCTGGTTGCGGAAGAGGAAGATGGTTTTGACGCCGGGCAGAGCCCCGCCGCAGCGCTCCCGGGGGGTGACGATGGGGTAGCGGACGCTGCCGTCGGCCAGCCAGCCGGGGCTGCAGGCGTCCAGCCCCGCGTTCCAGGCTGCGTACAGCTGCCCCGGGCTCGCCAGCTCCGCGCCCAGCGCCCGGCAGCGCTGCGCCGCCTCCTCCAGCGTGAACCTGTCTGGGGCCGTCTCCAAAAAGATCTCCCCTGCGGAGAGAGGAAGGAGATGGGAGTCAGAGCTGGGGAGGGGGGCGTGGGCTGCGGGAGCCCCCCCACCTCCTCCAGTCTCTGCGTGACCCCTGGAGCGGAGATGGGGACTGCAGTGTGTGGAGGAACACCGGGGGCTGGAGGAGAGCTGCCTTCCTGAGTGCTTCCCTGCCTGCATCCCTGCATCCCTGCATCCCTGCCTTCCTGCCTGCATCCCTGCCTGCACCCCTGCTTCCCTGCATCCCTGCCTTCCTGCCTGCATCCCTGCCTGCATCCCTGCTTCCCTGCATCCCTGCATCCCTGCCTGCATTCCTGCATCCCTGCCTTCCTGAGTGCTTCCCTGCCTGCATCCCTGCCTGCTTCCCTGCCTTCCTGCCTGCATCCCTGCCTGCATCCCTGACTGAATCCCTGCCTGCATCCCTGACTGAATCCCTGCCTGCTTTCCTGCCTGCTTCCCTGCTTCCCTTCCTGCTTTCCTGCCTGCTTCCCTTCATCCCTGCCTGCATCCCTGCCTTCCTGAGTGCTTCCCTGCCTGCATCCCTGCCTGCTTCCCTGCTTCCCTGCCTGCATCCTCGCCTGCATCCCTGCCTCCCTGGCCGTGCACAGAAAGCCACAGTGCAGACACTGGAGCTCTCACACCACGTGGGATTGATTCCCGCCCTTGCAAACAGAGCTGAGACTTTGAAGCAGCCCTGAACGGGACTGCAGAGGAGCAGGTCCACGCCCTGCACTGAGCAATCCACGCGTGGCACATTTCTAAGGAGGCCTGCAAGCCCAGCGAGCACCGTGGTGAGGCTTCACGCTCAGGAGGGCTGGGCACCGCTGCCCCAAGGTACAGCACGTTTCAACCCCCCCCACTGCACCTGCCTCCCTGTCCCTCACCCCTGCCACCTGCCTGGCACCACCCAACCGACCCCACAGCAGCTGCCACCACCAGTGGGGAGCCCCAAAGGAGGGACCAGCCCCCCCCACGCAGCCCTGCATCTCATGCAAAGCACAGCACACGCACAACCAACCCCCAAACCACCCAACACAGAGTGCTGCTGCTCTGGGGCAGATCACTGCGGGCACAGCCCAGCCTGAGCGCTGCCTGCTGCAAGGGACAGAGCTCCACAGCCCACCAAAATGAACCAGGAATGCTTTAGGAAGCAGCACAGCAAGTCCCCACACCCGAGAGACAGAACCTGCAGCTCAGGGAAGCTTTTTCACTTGGGTTTGCAACAGGTTACAGAGGCAAGTTCGTGTGGGAGCAAAAGCAGAGGAGGGCAAGAGGTGGCACCACGGGCACCTGGGAGGTCCTCAGCGTAGCAGTACACATCATACATGTCCTCCGGGTCCACCACTCCATAGTTCCTCACCCCGGGGAAGCCGTTCATGTCTCCGTAACAGGCCTCACGGGGTGTCTGGATGGGGTACCTGAGGCAGGAAAGCACAGGGGAGCTGGTGACTCGCTGGGGAACGACCGGGCGAGGCCCCGGGCACAGTGCCTGGGCAGCTGCGGTGCCCACCTGACGGTCTGGTCAGCGATCCAGCCGGCGTCACACTGCTCGTAGCCCCCCAGGTAGGCAGCGTAGAGCTGCTCGGGGGTGGCGATGCTGGCACCGATCCTGGCACAAGCTTCCTGTGCCTCGGCAAAGGTGTAGGCGTAGCGCATGGAGCCCTCCCGGTAGTGAAACACCACCCCTGGGGGCAGACACGGCCGTGGGCGAGGGGCTTCACAGCAGCCCCTCACCCAGTGCACCCAGGGGAGCATTTGCAGAGCCAGGAGAGGGCCCCAAGCTGCCCCAAATCCCTGAAGTACCTTTGACTTTGACATGGAGGATGTCGTGGCCGTCCTCGATGCCGTGCTGCACGTCGCAGCGGTAGATGCCCGAGTCGTTGGGGCGCAGCTCGGTGAGCAGCAGGGAGGCGTTGGTGTAGCGCTGGGGTGGAAGATGGGCAGGGAGGCGCGCAGACGATAGTCCTCGCTCACCTTCACCCTGTCCCCCCGAGCTACCAGGATCTCCAGCTCCCTGCCCTCAGAGATGAAGGTCCACTTGACCCGGGGGGTGCCCAGCACCGCCCGGCGGCCGCCCGTGACGGCGGTGGGCTGGGGGCCAAGGTAGCTGATAGGCAGGGGATGGTGATGTCGCCTGCCAGCACGGCATCGAGGGCTGGGTGGCGCGGGATGGACACCTGCTGAGCCTTGATGTCCTCTGGGCGGGAGAAGAGAGGAGCTGTGAGCAGGGTTGGTGTGAGGGGCCCCCCGAGACCCCCACTACAGGGCATCAATGGGGTGATGCTGAGTTACCTGTGCCATCTCCGGGGCCAAACACCTCCGGGACCACCGTGGGGACAAACACCCAGAGCAAGCAGCAGCAGCGGCGGCGGGAGGGCTGGGGCCATGCTCTGCCCTGAGAGGGGGGGAAGCAAAAAACACCAGGTGTGCTTAGAATCCATAAAAGCACCTAAAATCCTCCCGTCACTGCAGGAGGGGGAAGTGGCTGGGGAGATCCCCCAGACCGTGAGGGGGGGATGGGGTGATGGATGTGG